>NC_056750.1:134985542-135021137 GCF_019279795.1 Protopterus annectens
TTTCTTCCAAGAGTGCCATAGATCTGTCAAATTGTGGCCTTTAGAATTCTCAAAAGAGAATCTGTGCCAGTTAATAAAAAAAAGACTTTTTTTTGACAATCTGCTCACTTTTCAAAACTACATATTTTTGTTAGTGGGGTCAAGCTCTCACATCTTCCACTCCCCTGGATGTAATCTAATCAACCCTGATGTCACTGTGTCACAAGGCAAGGGCAAAACCCCTAAAACAGTGACCTTCTTTTTAACAACTGTGTATTCTAATGGATTCAGTAAAGTTATTCAAGCACCGTGATTGCCTTAAGTTGGTTGGATACTATTAGGAGAGAGTATCTCTGCAGGCCCTGCTATCCACCTTTTTTCCCCTAATGTCACCCATTTCCTTTTAGTTATAAATATTTTTTTCAAATAGCAATTTTATTAATTTTCAATATAATATCTTCACAAAACACTTGCAGAATATGAGTGTCATTCAGTTACAAGGTAGTAGATGAATACAATCTATATACACCAGTGCTGCATGTAGATATACATCTGGATTGACATAAATAGAAAACACAAGAGTGAGAAAATCAACATTTCACATGTACACATGGTATAAACACTTATGTACTATCTGAAGAAGCAATCATATTAAGGGAGATTGTTTGATATCTGAGCCACACAACAATCGGGCAGTGTAAAGGGAGACAAAAGAAGGAAGAGATGAGAAAGAAGCAACCATAGGGTAGCAGCCTTTACGACTGAATCCACAGAGTTAAGTAGTACGCTAATTATCGGATAATACTTCAGGTAAGGTATTCCAGAACGTTTGAAAGTAAATATGTTTCTGGGGACTGATTAATAACAGTTTTTATGAGGTGATATATTTAGTTGCCATGTTTCTGAAACCCATCCATGACAAGTTAGTACGATCCAACCAATTTTTGGTAATAGAGTTTGACAAGTAGACAAAGAGTGATTAAAATGTGATATTTTAACCTTTGAATATTCTTGTCTGTGATATGTAGGACTGCCATTTCCCAGGAAAGGGTTGATTTGTGGTATCCCATTTTTTGAAGTCTCACCTTAAGAGAACACCAAATACTATGTGAATATGTACAAAACTAAACATGTGTAGGATGTCTGCTTTGGGGTAAGAGCAACACAGGCAAACAGTTGAGACATTTGGATTAAATTTATTTAGGTGAACAGGTGTAAAGTATAGTTATTGGTAATCATATATTGTGTACAGGTAAGTTTTTTTAAAAAGGGAGATAGAAAGAGTAGTTTTAATGGCTGATAATTTCTGTACCTTAGAGAAATTCAGACCATGCTGGTTCCAGTAGTTCGCTAATACTACTTTATCTTGGTGTAGGATTGTACTAAGCCTATAGGCAAGAGATACCATACTCTTATTACTGGTTAAAATCTCTAATAATTTAGAGACTAGTTTTAGATCTGGACCATCTATGTTGAAATCAAAGGAGAAAATGGTAGTAAGTTCCCTTAATTGTTGCAGGATTAAGGTATATTTTTTAGATAGACGTAGAACCTTCCGTAGATCCGTAAGTGACAACTCTCTATGCCTGTGAATATCCCATACAGTGTATTCTTTGGTAATCGGGTAGTCATTTAAGTTAATCATATTCCAATTCAACTGGAGATTTGGGTTTAGGTGTAAAGGAGGGCATTCTCCAGATTCAGGGGATTTAAGTCGTCCACGAAAAGGATTTGATTTTCTCTTTTAATATATGATGCAACTTAAATTTTTTATTTTTCAACAACACATATTTTAGACAAATGAAGGGAGTAGCTATGGGGGCCAGATGTGCCCCCATTTACGCCAATTTGGTTTTAGCCTATTGGGAATCAGAACACATTTTTACCAGCAAATTTTGGAATAAGGTACTACTTTATTTACGTTACTTGGATGACATTCTTATTTTTTGGAGTGGTACCCAAGATGAATTTAATGAATTTATTACTTATTTGGGAGAGACCACCAGTTTTCTTAAGTTTACAAGTCATATATTTACCACCAATGTTGAATTTTTAGATATTGTCCTTTCTATTGACAACAATCAATTTGAGTCAGGAATTTATAGGAAGAAAACATATTCAAATTCCTTTCTTCATTTCGACAGTTGCCATCCGTTGTACCAGAAGAAGAATCTAGTAAAAGGACAAATGGTTAGATTGTCTAGAATTGTTAGTAATGATGAGGTTTTTCAACAAGAGTTGAATAAACTTATGGATATGTTTACAGCTAGAGGTTATCCCACAGAATTTGTTCAACCAATTAGCAAAGAAATTCTAACCAAAAGGTCTACACTCTTCCAACCAATCATTATTCAAGGCATTAAACCAAACACTGGTACCAGCTCAACAAATTCAAGACATGACACTTTTATCTTACCATATAACAACAGTTCTCAACAAATAGTTAAAGTGATAAATGAATCTTGGACCAGTGTGTTACAATTGAATCCAGAGATTATTGATACCTTGGGTAACCAACCTAAAATTACTTTTAGCAGAGGTAGAAATTTAAAAAACCTATTTGAAGATTGTATTAACAATGATTTGCACATGAAATCTAAAATGAGAAAATGTGGAGCATGCCACGTTTGCAGATTTATTAATGATGGTCCATATCTTACTATTCACAATTTCACGAAGACCATACGATGTCCAGGTTTATGTAACTGTAATTCAGTTATGGTCGTATATGCAGCCACATGCACGGCCTGTCAAGCATTTTATATAGGAAAAATGATTAGGAAGTTAAAAACAAGAATTATTGAACATTTAAGTGACATTAAAAAACATAAAACTACTAATGCTCTCTACAACCACAGTATTAACTGTTCCAATTTAAAAAAAAATTTATTTTTTGTTATTGACAGAATAGTTAACAAAAAACAAAAAGGGGGCGATGAAAAAACGTTACTGGAGGCCAAGGAATGTTTGTGGCAACTTAGGCTAAATGCCACTACGATGCCTGGCATTAATGAATACACATCTATTTCTAGCATACTAAAGCTTAAATCTCAATTTATTTAGCAACAAAATTTGCCACTAACTATTGATTATTGGTTGCTCTAAGTTGCTCACTTATATATGTATACATTAAAAGTGCCTTCTTGTAAATATCGGAATGTCATTGATTACACATGACCATTTAATTTTAAACATTTATATTCATACAAAAAATGTTTTAACATGTGCAATTAGCAACTATTTTTATATTATACTTTTCAATTTTTATTATTACATATCTGATATTATTTTCTAAATATCTATACTCTGTTAATATTTAATATTTAATATATATTTATTAACATTCATCAATATGTTCATTAATTTTTTAGTATCTAATATTTAATATTTAGAGACCAATATAGTATATTTAACACATTCATTTTTTATGACACTATTACAATGAAGGAGTTGAGCAACCAATTTTATTGATACTTTTATTTATTATTAGTTTTCTATTTTAATATTTTGTACATATATTTTATAATAAATATACAGGGTTCTAAAATTTCTGGATTCATTATGTTACCTGAATATACTGGACACTGCTTTTAACATATAGTTTTAACATATAGTTTTTTAAACACATTTTTTAACACATAGTTTTTAACACATTGTCTTGTTTACATACACACTTTTTAGTATACAATTTTACATATTCTCTGTATCCAATGAGTTGGTGTTGTTTTTACAGTACAATGTTTTCTAATAACCAAAGTTTTTTACACTATTTAGTTTATAACTTATTAAACACACGAATATCATCTTGTTTTAGAAAAGTTGTCTGTTTAACAAGTATTGCTGTTTTCTTTGTTTTAGTTAATTACATAAAGTAATGGAAAAGGTTTAGCCTTTATTTAATGGATTAATTCATTTTAATTATTCATTTAAATTAAATAATTATTTTAATTGATTGTGTTAACTACTCAATATTTAAGGGATGATGGTAGTGAGATTTAGTTACTCTGATGATGCCCTACTATTATGGTGAAAGCGCTTAGTGTTGTTTTGTTGCAGTTTGTGCTTTTGGTCCAGTTTGTAATAAAGAAGTTTTTATCGGAAACCAGGATCCAAGGTTCACTGAATTCTTTGTTTTACAACCTTGGAATATTCTTGTCTGTGATATGTAGGGCTGCCATTTCCCAGGAAAGGGTTGATTTGTGGTATCCCATTTTTTGAAGTCTCACCTTAAGAGAACACCAAATACTATGTGAATATGTACAAAACTAAACATGTGTAGGATGTCTGCTTTGGGGTAAGAGCAACACGGGCAAACAATTGAGACATTTGGATTAAATTTATTTAGGTGAACAGGTGTAAAGTATAGTTATTGGTAATCATATATTGTGTACAGGTAAGTTTTTTTAAAAAGGGAGATAGAAAGAGTAGTTTTAATGGCTGATAATTTCTGTACCTTAGAGAAATTCAGACCATGCTGGTTCCAGTAGTTCGCTAATACTACTTTATCTTGGTGTAGGATTGTACTAAGCCTATAGGCAAGGGATACCATACTCTTATTACTGGTTAAAATTTCTAATAATTTAGAGACTAGTTTTAGATCTGGACCATCTATGTTGAAATCAAAGGAGAAAATGGTAGTAAGTTCCCTTAATTGTTGCAGGATTAAGGTATATTTTTTAGATAGACGTAGAACCTTCCGTAGATCCGTAAGTGACAACTCTCTATGCCTGTGAATATCCCATACAGTGTATTCTTTGGTAATCGGGTAGTCATTTAAGTTAATCATATTCCAATTCAACTGGAGATTTGGGTTTAGGTGTATTTGATACTTTCTTATTTTGTTTCTGTTTCTTGGATACCTTATTTCCCTACTATTTTACTACAGCTTGTGTTCTTGCCTTACACTGCCTTCTTTTTCCCTTTCATTTGTGATGTAGACAACACTGTCAGCACTATGCAATTCTTCCTTTGCCAGTGCTACAGAGTGCTTCTTAAGGTCGTCCAAGAACCCGTATGCACTTTGTCCTCTGCCAGTGCTACAGAGTGATTCCTTAAGGTTATCCAAGAACCCCTATGCAATTCTACATCTGCCAGTGCTACAGATTGCTTCTTAAGGTCGTCCAAGAACCTGTATGCACTTCGTCCTCTGCCAGTGCTACAAAGTGATTCCTTAAGGTTATCCAAGAACCCCTATGCAATTCTTCCTCTGCCAGTGCTACAGAGTGCTTCTTAAGGTCGTCCAAGAACCCATATGCACTTCGTCCTCTGCCAGTGCTACAGAGTGCTTCCTTAAGGCAATCCAAAAATCCCTCCTCCCTTTTTGTGTTTAAGTCCTGCATGTAATTGTGCCTTACTCTTAACATACATGCAGGGTACAAGCTTATGTGAACCATGCCCATATAGTGCCTACTTTGCATTTAAATGGAGTATTGCATTTAAATGAAGAGTGTTGTTTCTAATGATGTATGATCTTTATTTTTCACCTGCATAAAAGGCACTGATTTTCAAAGGGACATGCTTTTAAATTACTCACTCTGACATGTAGTTTATAATTTATTTGGGTCCTCTAAAATAATCTTTCTACAGTACTGTTGTATCAGCCATTTCAGTATTTCCACATCTGTTTGTCTGTCTCTTCATTTTTAGGATACATAGCCAACAAGACCTCATCAAGGAAGCCAAAATAATGAATGATGTTCGATTTGATTACATTTTGCGACTTTATGGCATATACCGGAAACAAGAAGAACTTGGTATTGTTCGTCTGGGACTTGTTATGGAATATATGGAGAATGGGTCAATATCCAGTCTCACAAGACGTATCCGTCCCCTTCCTAGGGCCCTTCAGTTTCGCATCCTTCATGAAGTGGCCGTGGGTATGAACTATCTGCATGGGCTTAATCCACCCCTACTCCACCTGGACTTGAAACCCAGTAATGTCCTGTTAGATGAAAGCTTCCATGTCAAGGTAAGTAAATCTATTCTCTTCTGATTATGCTGCTTGTTTTGTTGTTCTAACTTAAACTGGAACATCTTCAGTGTTGTGTTACTCAGTAACTCCAAAAAAAAAAAAAAAAAAACTTTCTTGCTACTAGGATCAGTGCTTTACATTACAGTGTACCATATTGAATCTGTTTGTCATAATACAATGGAGGAATGTCTTGGTGCGCTGCACACTGGTTGTTTGAATGAGTGTTTTGATGTGTTTGAATGCTGCTCTGTGTAAGAATGGTTGTGCGTGTAGTACTTTAAACTTTATTAAGTTTGTGCATTGTGTTAGCATTATGGTTTATTGCTTAAAGATATGTGTTGTGTTATAAAAAAAAAAGTATGATGAGTTGTGTATAAATTCTTGTTGTGAGTTGTGCCGTGGTTTATTGTTGCTAGAATTCTGAGTAAATTATGTAAAAATAAACCCCTTCTCCCACTTAAAGGTAGTGTAGGTAAAGAAGAACCCCCCCCCCCTTTCTTCATTTTGGTCTTCTGATATGTCAGTGTTTGAGTTTGCTTTTACCTTTCCTGGTCTGAGTGTGTTTGTTTTTTTAGAAAATTGTTCATTGTGTCATACATGGGACTAGTTAAAATATATTGAGACACTTGCAGTGACAAGCTGAACCTCAAGCCTTACAGCCAGGATAGCACTAAGATCATGAGAATTGTACAGTTGTCATTTAAAGAGTCAGGCTTTTTATAAATATTAAATAACACTTTAAAGACTATGGCTGAAAACATTGTAATCTACATTAGTGAGGCAGCTACAAAGCTGTGTGACTGGCTGCACTGGGTGGAAAAGATAGACCAACTAAAAATGGAATCATTCTTTATAAGGAGTTCGAAACTCCAGCACAGAACATAGAATAAGAACTTTACCGATTATTTACATTATTAAAAATGAGCCTTATATGTTCAGCTTCTTGAGCACCCTGCTTTGTGGTCCTTTAGCTTTTGATGGGTCAGGTTAATGTTCAATACATTCAGCCAATCAGAGCATTGTAAATCAATCCTGTGGACAGGATTGTACCTTCAGCAGCAGTAACAAGTGTTGCCCTGCTAGCAACAACCAGACTCGGGTGCCTGGTCCTGGGAAGAGAAGCAGATCTACTGATAGTGAAGACTGCCTGCCTACTAACCAAATCACTGAATCTGGCATATTTTTTTAAACATTTTTATTGAATTATCAATTGTGATATAGGCAACTTAACATTTAAATAAAAGTAATCAAGCCATATTAACAAATTCACATTTACAATATTGTACACCCTATATATTTGTATTGCTATAATCTAAGAAACATTACCTAAATTATTCAATTCATGCTTTCCCTTAAACCTTATTCCTCCTCCAAAACATTTTCCTGCATGTATTGTTCTTGTGGTTTCATTTTTTTCTGTGTAATTTACTCCTGTTTTTCTAAAGAACCCACTTCCTGTTCTTTTGTATGTCTTGTAATATTCACTACTGCAAGTATAGTTGGTTTAGATTTTGATTTTCTAGTAATTGCTTTTTTGGCAGCCACCAGAATTAAACTTAACAAGGCTTTACTGTGTCTAGGCAATTGACATTCTGTATCCCAGTTCAAAAAAAAATCATTGTCTTTGTTAAATTCATTTAATTGCCCAGTATTCCTGACAGAGTACTCTGTAGAGAATTTTTCAAGTCTACCAACTCATTACACTCCCTAAACATATGTTTCCAGTTACCTGTTTCTTCTCCATCACACCTCTAACATTTGCCATCTACCTGCTTGGGGTGTAAAAGTATTTATGCAAACAAAATTTCTAAATCTCCTAGACTTTGTTGCATATTTGGTAGCCATAAATATGTCCTACAATTGTTTGTGAATTGCTTATCTAGTCTCTCTTCCCAATCTTTTCTGACCTCTTCCGATTGATTCCTGTAGTTATTATGCAAAATTTTATGTGGCCTACTAATTATCCATTTTTAAAAGCAGTTTGTTTTCTAGATTTGGTTAAAAACGAATCCAGTGTGGGTCTCTCATTTAGGATTCATATATCCCTTTCTCTTTGTCTGTACTTTGATATCTATCCCTGATAGTGAAGACAGTCACTAGCCTGCGATCCAAATGTCTTCTTGTACTCTTCCCATTCTGTTACCTTTCCTCCTTCTCCAATTACTTGTTGACAGTACCTTGGTTCCTTTGCCAGCTTCCTCTATTAATTTCCAGTCCCTTCTTGTCTGTTCTTTGTGCACCTAATCATAGCCAGCCCTACTGGCAGAATCTCCTTACTCCCTTCTCATGTTGACTTAGTTCTTATTATACTTTCAGATACTTTATTAATATAATATTCTGTATGACTGTCATTCTTCTTAAGGATCTGTGTCATAAATCTCATTCTTCCCTTATTTCTTGAACCCCCCCCCCCGCTTCATCATCAACCCTTTCCACTCTGAATTGTAGTTTTCTGCCTATTTGCAAGAGCCTTAACTGTGTAGCTTTAAAATATCCCTTTCAAATCAGGTAATCCTAAACCTCCTTTTTCTGTTGGAAAGATCAACTTATTCCACTTGACTTTTGCCTTCTTCCCCTCCCAAATAAAATCATTCAACTCCTTATTAAATACTGTCCACAACTTTCTCTTCTGATTGACAGAAGTATGCCTCACTTGTGTATAAAAGGAATGGGACTAAAACATTTGTACTGCTTATGTCTTGCTATCCATATCCCTAGCTTCAATTTTATACTATATTTCGTTTAGTCCCTCCCCACATATCCTTGGCTACCATAACCAAATCCTTCTAGTCCATACTCCTAAATACTTAATTTTATCATGTCCCCATAAGTATGAGTATTGCAGGGCCAATTCATGTGGGGGTGCATAGTTTATAGCTATAGCCTTTTTGTTTTATTGTTTTATCTTCATTAATTTTATATCCCCCAAAAACTGGAAGTGTCTCAGAATATTCCACAACTCTGAGATATCCTTTTTTGGTTCCATCAGGTACAAATTCATATCATTTGCAAATAAAGCTAACTTTTCTTGAATACCATACCAATTATATCTATGATTTTCTGAGTCCCTTGTTTTCTTTGCCAATGGTTGTAAATATAATACAAGTAAAAGGGAAAGAGGACACCCTTGCCTGGTTCTTCTCTTCAAACACAACTTATCATAGAGGAACTCTCCCACTTTGATTTTTGACTCTGATCCCTCCTATATCCCTTTAATTAACCTTATTATTGTATGGGGAAATGCACATGCTTCCATTTCCCTACTCATAACGTCCCAGCTTACTCTGTCAAATGCTTTCTCTGCATCAAGACCCACAAGGAACAGTAGTATTTTCCTACATTCTGCTTCCTTCTGGATTATCAGTGTTCTGTTAATATTGTCAAAAGTTTCCTTCCCCTCCACGAAACCACATTGGTCCGTATCTATCAATTTTGGCATCTCCTTTGACATTCTTTTGGCTATTACAGACATAAACATTTTATAATCATGATTTAAAATTGAAAAGGGCCTGTCTGAAGCTTGATCAGATAGGTCTTTACTGTGTTTAGCTATCACAGCCACCACAGTTTTTTCCATGTTATTGGTCACCCCTCATTTTAACATACTGTTAAAACCTTTTTTATTTCATCTCCTCCTCCTATCTTTATTGTTAGTTGTTGAGCCTCACTTACTCATTACCTTGATATATTTAAATCTTCTATAAATATTGCCATTTGTGCTTTTTCTTGATTTCTCCACTTGTCTGCTTTTCACAGATGTTCATAAAAAATAGAAATCTCCCTAATGCCTCTACAGGATCTCTGGTTATTTTTCTTGTTATAGGCACCCTAAGTTTGGCAACAGCCCTTTCTGCTTTCTGTTGCCTGAGTCATCGTGCCAAAAGTTTTTGTGCTTTGGAGTTGTTATTAAAAAGCAGTTGCTTAACAGCAGTCTTTCTAAACTCGTGCGTATTGTCCAGGTACTCCCATATTTTCTCTTTAGCACTCTGCAGTTGCACCTCCTCTCGTTTTGTGAGATTGCCCTTATTTTGTAATATTTTAACCATTGTCAGCCCCTCTAAGTAATTCTTATTACTTCTTAACCAAATCTTTTCTTTTATTTCTCCCCTGTTTTTAAAGTCTATTTTCATTTTATTTCATCAATAGTTATATAACTTCTGGAGTGCTTTCTGTCTTCCCTTATAATGCCAGGATAATTTGTAGTACTCATTCCTTAAATTCTTCTCTTTCTAACAGGTTGGTGAGGATCACCAGTGTCTCATCTTGACTTCATTACCCTGCATGTTTATCTTGGTAATTAGTGGTGCATGATCTGATAGAATATGTATCAAAGTTCCCAATAAAATGGACGTTTCCATGAAATATAGCTTCTGTCAAGTCTATCCCAGTTATTGTACCATGGGAAATATGTAATTTCTCTGAGTTCCTACTACTGAATTCACATCTTCCATACCAAATATTTTCATATATTTCTTCAGAAGTCTTGTTATATTTTCTCATCTAGGCTCCCAGATACACTGAATCTGGCATTTTAGTATTATACCAATTGTTACCACATTTATTTCACAGCTACATACTTGCCAGCTGGCATCATAAGTTCCTTTGCTGCCACCAGATTGCTATTTGATGATACACTGGCTGGTGGTACAATTATTTACAGCTGAGTTTCAGTGCAGACAAATCCACAATACTGCACATAGGTCACACAAGCCTTGATGTATCTACTGTAGGGAAAGTAAGTGATGACAACAGAGCAGGAAATGATGTTGGAGTGTTGCTGATACCCGGATTAGACCATACAAGACAGATTAAGAGGGCAGTGGAGGCAGCTAACAGAATGCTAATCTGTATCCTCAACAAGCTAGGGTCCTGAATGAAAGGGGTTGTGCTTATACTAGGTCATTGAGAGGCCATGTGTTGACTTTGATGTCCAGTTCTAGAAGAAGCCATACCGGGAGAGAGCCATCAGTATCCAGCTGTGGAAGGAGTTCAGAATAAAGCTAGCACAAGGGTGTATGGGATGGGAGGGAAGAGCTGTAACCAGAAACTGAAATAACTCACAAGATCAGAACAGACAGGGGATGATGTGCTACTGCTGCAGAAGAACATGTCAGGAAGATCTAGAAGAGGAAGATCTAGAGGAAGTACAGGAAGGACATGGGGAGAGGAGTGAGCATGTGAGGTAGAATGTTAGGCCAGCTACTCCCTGGGTCTTTGAAAGTACTGTTTACAGAAAGGGTTGTAGAATCATGGAATGGACTAGTGAAATGGGTAATAGAGAGAAGAGTCCACAGAGGCATTTAGGAGGACATGGGACTAATGGAGGAGTGATGAGAAAAATGGAGATTGAGGGGAGGTAGAGTGTTAGATACACTTAAAGGCAGACAAGATAGGCTGACTGTTTCTTTCTGCTGTCAGACAAATATGACATAATGTAAATCCAAAGGTCATAGTTGCAAAACCACCAACACAGTAGAAGAATAGAAAATAGAACAGTAAGTAATATTTGATTATGTTTACATGAGTCAGTAACTTCTGCATGTGAGTACTTTTGGAGCAAGTAATGGCTTTTATAGTTCTAATATCACAATGGGGTTTCCAGAAATAGGAGCAAAAGGCAGCATTACAATTTTTGCATGTAAACACGTTTAAGTATGCAGTGGAGGTCTGGCTCTGTGGCTTAGAGGAATAAAGCCTTGACTGAGATCCAGCCAACCTGAGTTTGAGTAGCTGATTTGGTGCAAGAAGAATTTGGTTGGGTGGGGAATATTCAGCTGTCACCAACTGTTTCACTCCATGCTGGTGGGAGAGGTGGTTTCCAATCAGCTCTTACATCCAGCAGGCATTAGCAAGCCATTGGCTGTTAACAATTGACTGGGGCCATGGTGACAGTGGCATGTGTGTGGGAGTGCACACACATCAGTGAGAGGGCATCATTGGGTACCTCATGGTAATGCAACACTGACATCACCAGCTGGGGTGAGGTTTACAATTCAGTAGAAACACCCATCTGTCCAAATTAATTTTTCAAGTCTACCAACTCATTACACTCCCTAAACATATGTTTCCGGTTACCTGTTTCTTCTCCATCACACCTCCAACATTTGCCATCTACCTGCTTGGGGTGTAAGAGTATTTATGCAAACACTCAGACAAAAATTCTAAATCTCCTAGACTTTGTTGCATATTTGGTAGCCATAAATATGTCCTACAATTGTTTGTGAATTGCTTATCTAGTCTCTCTTCCCAATCTTTTCTGACTGGGGCCATGGTGACAGTGGCTCTCAGGTGGCATGTGTGTGAGAGTGCACACACATCAGTGGGAGGGCATCATTGTGTACCCCATGGTGATGCAACACTGGCATCACCAGCTGGGGTGAGGTTTGCAATTCAGTAGAAACACCCATCTGTCCAAATTAACAAGTGCTTCACTCTGCACCGTTCAGTAGGCCAGAGAACCTGGAAGTGTCATAGGAATTTAAAAGTCAAGGGTGGACCTTGAGGCTGCAGGGGGGTGATGTTTAATGGTGATATATATGACCACCCCTTTGGGTCAACAAGCAACCAGTTTGGCTGGCCTGTGGAGTAGTACTGGTGCAACATTTACTGTGGTGAAGGAGAAGGGCACTGAAAGCCCCATAACTGCAGTGACAATAACCCACAATTGCTTTATGCTTGCCAACCAACAGAGAGAGGGCTTTAGGTGCATAAAAATAATAAAATCCTGATTCAGCCAAGGATAGTAACCTAAGGTGGCTTGTTCTTGCATCTGCAGCCATTGTGTAAGACAGAGGTAACAAGAGAGATGTGCTGTGCTGAGAGAAGAGATCTCCATGTGCTAATTTTGTATGCATTTCTGGGTAGGAGGGCAGAATGCATTAGCCTGTGGGCTGCAATTGTGGCTTGATAGTCAAGTTGTGAAGGATTAAAAAAAGTACCTGCCATAGTGGGAGTTGTAATTCTTCCACCACTTTTATGATCTGAATTTGTTCTTTTTGTTTCTGGGAATAGTGGTATGGTTGATTCCTTCAGGAGTACAAGCCTTGATGTACTGGTTTGTTACTTTAAATTTTGAGGTTAATACAGGATTAGAAATTACACAAGACACCAAGGCTCAAACTTAACAATTTTATTAAGCTAAAAAGAATTAGAAATATTTAATCAGCTGATAAACAAGATGTTATAATTAATAAATCATGTACTTACAAGCATATGCATAAACAAAATTATCTTTGCCACTGATGGGGGGACTTCAATCCTGTTTAGTGTAGCTATCTGTTTAGTTAAGACAGGGCCAACACTGGCAAAATGGTTGTATGCTCAGTTTAGGCTGATGCTTTTGTGATCAAATTTGGATGATGAGTTCCAATCTATTACTAGCCTTTGAGCATGTTATAGTCTTGAACAAACAATAGGGTCAAAGGTTTAGCTGATGACATATAGATCATAAGTTGATTATGAGCTGATGGAATATTTTAGAAAATTACATATCATTTCCTAAGTTGTAAACAAGACTCGGAATGTCTGGTTTTATACATTACTTCCCCTTTCCAAAGAACAGTTAGCCCACAAACTTGTGATACAGTTTGTCATTGAAACCCCCCATATTCTGGTAAACATCGTTTGAGCTGGTAAACAACTTACAGGTCAAGTAAAATTCGGTTATACCAATGATTAATGAACAAGGCCTGCCTTTTAGCATATCTTTATTTATATTTAATTATTTTTAGCAGCATGTAATATTTTAGCAGCATATCAAATCAAACATACACAATGGTATGGAGCTTGAGGCATATAACTCAGGCCAGGTAGACTGTGTGTATCCGTCACACTTGATGGCATTAGTATTTAATGCTTTGTGAGCTCCATCTGCATGAAGATGCAGCACCATTGCTGATATCGCCTGACTTAGGCTGTGCTATGCATTTAACAGTATTTGTTCTCTTAGCAGGAAGAGCTGTGAGTTGACAGTGACTTCTCAGGTGCCAGCCTCATGAGTTTTTTGCTATTGGTGGTACCTGTGGTAGTTGCTTTGATATCTCACATGTCATGTCACACTATCAAAAACAAGATCCTGGGAACCTCGTTTTTGTCTCTGTTATTGGTACAGTATGGCAGATCTCCATGGAAGATGAGGATGGTGAATGCACCCCTAACCTCATATTCATTAACTACAAGAGTGAAAGACTCCGTTAGGAGCCCTCAGGGCTGTGAGTACACAAGAAATACTGCTCAAAGCCCAAGCCTTAATACATCCATCACCCCTTTTTCACATTTTTGCAGTTGGGGTCAGTGTGTCACTTCAGCAGTGACAATCATCTAGAGCCAAGGTTTACACCCCCAGGTGGCTAGCCCTGCAGCAGAAAGCCCAATGCTTAGTATTGCCTTGCCTTGAAAAAAGTAAAATAATTAAAGGCAAATTTAAGTTAAAAAGTGCCACAGTTTCTTTCCTCATTATTCTAATGCTAGCCTTTATTTATTTATTTTCCATTTGTTCAGTTTATTAATAAGGTGGACAGACTTGTCCAAGGACCATTTCAGATCATGACCTGAGTCAAAAAACAGCACTGTCATTTTAATAGTGAACATATTACAGAACTGAAAAAACATTAATGTTAATTTATGTTGATTCTCTGTTTTTTTTTCAGCACGCCCATCCCATTACCTTTCAGATTTTGGGAAATGAATGAATCTGTCATAACTTACTAGAGTATTTGTTTTACATTATATTCCTGCTCTCTGTGTTTGATCAGGGTTGCTTATGTATATGTCTGTATTACAGTTGTTTGAATGTTGGTACCTCCATGCATGCTGTTGCAGATTACGTTCATGGCCGATACATAGGTATCCAGGCTAATGACCCTGGAGCCTTTACAAGCCTAGCTCATAGCAATGAGGCTGTAAAGGTGCGCTGAATCACTTAGTTTGCATGCAGCTGTATTATTATTATTATTTATTTTTAATATCTGTGGCTAAGGAGCAGAAAGGTCATAAAGTTTATCCCTTGCAAGTGAGTGTTTTATTTTCCATCCATGGCAATTTTGTGTTTGTATATAATCCTTGGACACTATTAACTACTGCTTTTTATATTTAAATTAATTTAATCATTTTGTTGCATCATCTGCATGCCAGAAAATTCAAATAGCAGAAAGAACAACCTGCAGACACATTCAGTGAAGTGATGTTATTACCTAAATTATGTTGTGAATCAATGTGTTGTGGAAAATAATACTTGTTTCTGTCTAGAAGCCATAGTAACTAAGTCCTTAGGTCCCAAAAAAGTCCATGTAGTAATATGGTCTTCATATTCTTCCAGTATCATGGCTGAAAGTACAAGAGATCCAAATCCCTTATGAAAATTATTCACTCTAAACGAACCTATCTGATAGTAATAATCTATCTTCTAAATGAAATAATCCATGGTTTAAAATGTAAACACCAAATTGCCGTATTCATTGTAGGGTCTTTAAAATAGATCACTGACTTGTAACCTTTAAATTAGTTTCTTACTTCTTGTGTTTTCTTAATAGGCAATTGAAAGTCTTTTTCTTGACTTCTTCCTCTTGTCTTCTGTCTTCTACATCTTCGTGTTTGTGTCGGGAATGTACACCACATTACATCTGTGCCTGTGTAACTGATGGCATATGACAGCTATGTAAGAATGTATACTTTGTTTGCAGAGCAAACTATTACAGGGAATGTCATGGAATGTTCACTACAGTACATTGAGTTATGTGCATGTGGGCAGATCTTGTGACAGAGGTCAATTCACTAAAAAATATACCCACCAAAGGCAGCGCCATGACGTATAGGGATAAACCTCTAACTATGACCCAGGTTTGAATAGTGGCACAGGCATTTGAGGCAATAGCAGGGAGGGACGGCATGTTTATCATGGGGAGACACTCATCTTGGCACTTTCTGTAGCGAGGTGTGGTCTGTGAAGAGGGGAGTAGCTCTCAATGGTTCAGGATGATTGTATGGTAGAGGGAGGGACAAAAGGGTAGGTCAAAATGGAAAAAAAAATCCCTGTCCCTCTCCAACGCAGAAGCAGTTGCTAGCAAGACCCCTCAGAACCCCCTTAGGTTAAAAGGCAGCTGAAGGCTATAATCTGTATTAGTCTGGAGGCTTAAAAAGGAAAGTCTGGGAGACCTGGTGGTGGATGGGAACACTGGAATAGAAGTCCGGAAGGGATGAAGCAAGGGAGGGACCAAAAAATATATATCCACCAATCCCAGTTAAAAAAAAAAAAAAAAAAAAAAAAAAAGCTCTGCTGTGTCCTTTTGAGAATTAGCATGATAAAATGAGTTGGGCATAATTATTGAAGCAATCCTTGGCCTGTTAGAGTTTACATTTTTCTTCTCATCTCTTCATTTGTTCTTTTCCCATAGGTACTTTATCCTCATCAAGGTCACAGTAAAGTTGAAGTCTGTCCCAGCAAGAAACAGGTGCAAGGCAGAGAATCAGACCTCAGAAGATTGTCAGTCTATCACAGAATGGACACGACTGCCCTTCCCTACACAGACACACCTACAGACAGTTCAGCATATTTATTGCCAGATCACCTCATGGCATGCCTTTGAGATGAAGGGGGAGTCTGTTTTCCATTCCATAAAAATATATTAAATAACCTTGTCTGAAATGATAAATAAAATGACTAGGAGCCAAAGGTAACATCAGTTAAACTAGCAATACAAACTAGCAAAACATTTTGTTTTAACCAGCTTGTGTATGTCTTCTGAAATCATAAAGACTCCAAGTATTTGCATAAAGTACATATATAATATGTAGATAACTTGATATGTGGGTTTCGTGATAGCATAGTGAGGGCACAAACTTCGTATCCTATAATGCAGAGATATTGATGATGCATTAACAGGAATATTAATGTCCACAAAAAAAAGTAATCCGTTTCTACAAGGACAAGCTCTTCTCTACCCATTAATGGAGGGTGTTCCAGTCTACACACCCCTAACTTTAACATATTAACTCCATAGTTGCAATGATATAAAGATAAATATTTTTGAAGTAAAATTGCTCCTCCTTCTGTTTGCAACATAGTATTGCTGCAAGCAGCCTAGTTGAAGTGTACTCACAGTTCATAAAGTGAAAACCAAAATCAGACTTCCTATTCCAGCAAAGCCCGTCATTAGAAAGGCACCATAGTCAACTAGTACCACAAACATCAAAGAGCAGCACTACGAAAATCACACTTTAAAACAGCCATAGACACTGTCAGTGCAATTTGCTGATTCTGGTCCAATATTTATGAATTTAAAAACAGTGAACCTGAATAAAGGACATGCTCCCAGTATATAACATGATGCAGTGAAACTAGTCTGCTTTTAATAACTGTATGTTTACACGGTTTCACTTTATAATATCGAAATGCTGAAATCTCGAATTTCAGCATTTAGTGACTATAAAGCCGAATTTCAAAATGTCGAAAGTGCATAATCGCGATTTCAAATATCTCATTTTCGTGGTTATGGCTTTACGTTACGTGTCATGCAGTGTTTACATTGGATGCAGTTTGATGTGGTGTATGGATTTGGTGGAGTATAAAGTAAGTGACTGTTTTTTAAGGGTTGTCAGTGGGAGTTTGAGTGTGTGTTTGTTTTTAAGTTGTATGTGTGGGTTAGGGTAGGTAGGTTAACGTATGACTGTGTAATTGTTGGATGTGTTGGTAATTGTGTGTGTGTGCTCGCGTGGGATTGTGGAATGTCTGGGTGTGAGCGTTCTGTCTGTTACTGTTTGTGCATCTCGGAATTAGTATATATAAGTAGGGGGAGTGTGGGGGGCACCCCCCCACATGGGGGTGCAAGGGGGCTTGCCCCCTGCTTTTGTGTAGTGTAGGTATTTGTGTGTTTGGTGTTTTGTTTTTTCTTTGAGTGTATTTGTTTTGTTTTGTGGGTGTTGTGGTTTGTTTGTGGTGTGGTGTATGCAGTGTGTTCGGGTTTATGGTTTCAGGTTTGTGAAGTTTCAGTTTTGTACAGTTTCGGCTTTATGGTCTCAAAATGCTGAAATTCGAGATTTCATCATTTCGAGATGATGAAGTGAAACTGTTTACACACATGAGAACTGAAAGCTTCATGTTATTAAAAGTGTGACTCTTACCTTATCATGTGAACATCCATTAGTTCATTTTCTAAATACATGATATGCTGTTCTAAGTGCATGTGTTTCCTGAATGCATGGGATGTATTTCTGATCTTTTATTAATGTTGTTGTTGTTATTATTATTATTATTATTATTATTATTATTATTATTAGCATCTGTGCAGGAACCTTAGACATCTTAGCCATCATTTGTATTTATTTATACTAATACTAAACATTTAGTACTAGAAAAAACATAGGGCAGGATTCAGGAAGCCTCCGTGTAAGAGTTATAACTCTTACACGGAGGCTGCAGTTAAACTGTGTGATGTCAGCATGTCATGCATATGCATGAGGCATGCTGAATCACACCTAAGTCTTACACGGTCCGTGTAAGACAGTAGGGGGCGTGTCCGTAGGCCAAGCCCTGCAAGCGGACACGCCCCCAGAAGGCTACAATGGCAGAAAGTAAACACCCACGAGAGAGGCCATGGAAATGTGAAGAAACACTACACAACACATGCCCCCACAGACCAGGAATATAAAATGTAAAAATGAAAACAGCTTTTATAAAATGTAAAAATGAAAACAGTTTTTATTTTTTTAAACCCCGTAGATGTTTGCTTATGAGTGCGCTCATGTGCGTGGGCGTGCCCGTAGCGCAGCTGCAGTTAGCAGTCATTGTAAAAGGATATAAGAACTAAATATGCAAAGTAAGCCAAGAAGTAATAGCATAGCGGTAGAGACTTCGGCTTAAGAGCAGGCAGGCAAGGTTTGAGCCCACACAACATAATTTTTTTTTTTTAAATAAGCACAAAACAAGTCCCTGACATATATGTACACATATAAAAGTAGATTTTATGTAAAATGGAATTAAATGGGCCATATATTTTGAAGTAATGCAAGATGAAAATAAATTAGAATTGTACCTATAGCTAAGCTGCTGTCAAACAAGTGGAGACAGAGTGCCCGTAGGTGAGCAGTGGTTCAAAGGGTGCAAAATGCATGCCCGTAGCTACCCACTGGTTTAACACGCTCAAACTGTGTGCAACTAGCTGTGCTCAGCTTAATATGCGTGCTAATAGCCAAATACAGTTTAAACCAGCGCACACCGTTTGCGCGGAGGTGCGCACCGCACACACAAGCTAACCGCTGGGCAACGTTGAGCAAGCTGTATCAAAACTGCCTTTACACAGACACACCCCTCAACCTGTCTAGACAGTCATAAAAATAAAAAGTAGTGTCCAGATTCGAACCCAGCATACCATGCACTAGAGTCAAGGTAATGAACCACTAAGCCATGACAGCAGTACTTAGAAATTCAGCAATAGCATATCTATAAGATTTAATAGTAAGTGGAGCATGATAAAGCAGTTTTAGTGAAGTTGATACAATTCCAAAATGGCCAATCATAGAAATGTGAGGTAAAAACGGCATATATAAGCCCCATAGGTGGAAATACACAGCATAAATGATTGTAGAAAGGACCTGCAGGCAGAATGAGTGGAGTAGGGGAGGGAAGTTGCTTTCGAGCACAGCGGTGGGGCGTTGAGGAGTCCAGATACATGGTCTGGCTCCTAGTCCATCATCATGAGGCCCAACTCATGCAGGGCCAGGTCTCATGGGGAGCATACAGGGCAGAGGCATGGAACCGGTTGGCTCATGATCTCACCAGTGCCACTGGGATTCCTCGGACTGGTGAGCAGGTTCGTCACCACCATGCGGACCTGAAGTGACGCAAACAGGACCTGTTGAACCAATGGATCCAGGAGGCCCGGCAAATGCCCAACGCCCCACTACTGAGTAAGTTACATTTTACTTTGTATGTAAGGAATTCAACTAGCTGATACCATGGAGATGTGTATTCCAATATTACTTGTTTTGTATTACAGCTGCAGGTGTCCGCTCTGCGAACTGCAGGGCTCATGATAGCAGGCTGGTGCGGCTGTGCCACCATGCAGATCAGTAACCCCACCTAGTACTTGTAAATAAATATGAAAGTGTGGCAGTTAGCAGAACAGTGCAGTGTAGTCATTTAAATAATAGAATATGCCATCAACAAGTGTAAGTGTGCAGGTATGGCTGCATCAAATAACTATCAGTATGTAAGTGAAACTGGAAATATAATTGACAGACATAAACAGTCTGTAATACAGATGTCCCACCATTAATTAATTATTGTACAACCTGCAGTAGTCTGAAGAGTACAGCTGCAGAAGCTGAGTTAAGCACATGTGAGATATATCCCCTGTTGAAATACTGAAACATGACAGAAGTGAGGCTGCTGGAAAGTGTTGGAATAAACACAAGTCTACTATGTTAATAAAGCCCAGAAGTAACAACCTGAAATGTGAAATAGCACGATGTGTGAGAGTGAGAGAAAGGGTCATGTATCAACAAATAAAGTAGTAATAACTCTGGAATAAATATACTGCAGTCTGTCAGTACAGAACTAATTGCATGTGTGAATCATAACTGAAGAGTATAACCTGATGAAAGTGTGTCAGAATCTGGAATGTGTAACCCAAAATCTGTATATGGTGATCACAGTCAACAAATTGCAGATAGTATATGAATGATTGTCTGACATACTAAACATCCACAGTTGTCCCCTGCCCTGTCAGGAAAATGTAGCAGGATGATGTATCTGATCAAATCCCAAATAACTTGTATAGTGATGTATCTGTAAGAGTTCTAGCATTGCATTCAAGTACATATCCATAATAAAAATGTCACTCAGAACTGAATTGTGTTTATATAAGCAGATAACATAAATGTATAGGAAATGTATTTGTTATGAATGTGTCAATATTTTTTTCTCTACCCCACCCCTAACTGCAAACAAAACAATGGATCTCTAACTGGTACGTCCAAACTGTATTACCCATGGACATTTGTCCTGTTTGTTCATAAATATATGCATGTCTGGTGATGCATCTGCCCTGTTCATACCTGCAAACCTGATGGCCTGTTGCCATTAATCAACCCTGCATGTTGTATGACTGTGCATGCGATATGCATGCTGTTCAATGGTGTTAATATCTGGGTGTTTGTTTAATGGGAATACTAATGCATGCTGTTACAACTAATTGGAATGGTATGATATGCTACTAACCCAAACTAATATGACATACTCCCAAACTTAGAACGCTTGGGAAGGCGGGTTCCAGTGGACCCACCTCTCCCACCTCATCTGGCGACTGCACCTGGCACTAGTGCACAGGCCGGACCCTCCTCCGGTGGCCCTGTGCCACCTGCGGGTGGAAGCGCTGCAGGGGATGGGGCCCGTCCCCCCTCTGCAAGCGTGGCCTGAGGAGACCATCCACTCACCCTCTAAGGTGTCCGGTCTGTGGTGCGAAGGGAGATTCAGGACTCTGTTCTTGGTCCCCTACGCCAGCTTGAGGCCCGGGTGGCACAGCTTACGGGCATGCCCGTTGTCCCGCCTGCACAGCCCCCAGCACAGCCCCCTCCTGGGCTGTGAAGGAACAGTGGCAACTGCCTATGGGTGGGGATATCAGTTCCACTGTTGCCATCTGTGGGCTCATGGGCTCTGGATATCCCAACCTCCATCCCCGTCAATTATGTAACCCCCCCACACGTGTCATACACCGCCCCTGTATGCGTCTTGTCTGTTAACCTACCCAACCTACCGCCCCAGCTATACCGACTACCTTCACCTGACATACCACTCTCACCTGAAAAAAAAAAAAAAAAAGGGCACTCTGTACCCACAAAAAAATTATGCCCCATACATAGCTGTCCATGTTGCACACATGTCCACTGAACATTGAAACTGTTAATTACAATTGGCTGTACAACAACTGTTAATGTTGTCCTGACACCTCTCTCAGGGGTGGAAGGTTTAAAATGTCACACCAAATTACATACAAATGCACAGCTGTTGCTGATAAAGACATGGGCAGCTATGGGCCTTACCTACATCCCTCCTGCAAATCCCAAGCTTGTTTCCCTACTGTCTTACCCTCTTTGTGACCCCTTTTTCACCACTTTCCTGTCACCCCTTTTTCTTTTCTTTCAAAGAAAATAGCACGGGTGTGCGCGTGTGTGAGTGGAGCTCAACGCCAGTGCGCATGCGTGAGCTCCGCGCAAACAAGCGCAGACCTGGTTTTAACTGCTTAAAAGTGCCTTAGCCACTTTGATTGACAGGTGCTGTACTCATTTCGAAAGCAAAATAAATTCCCACTGTCAGTCCCGAACCCAGGACCTTGGTAACACTAGTCTGCATGACCTACCACTAAGCCATGACTCTCATACAAGAACATAGTGCTAAAATAAATATAACATGTAATAGTATGAATGAATATAAAGGTAATATAGGATGTGTACTACCCAAAGCATGTCAGGTAGACTTTTACTGTCATAATTACTGGATTCCCAGAATAGTTTTGTGTGAACAAAAACAGCCCTGCTAATTGTTAGCTTGTAGTTAATAATGTAAGCTAATGTACATATATGAAGTATGTATATGTACACATATATATATATCAATACATATGTAAATATAGTTGTAGGTGTCATTATGCATACACACTCACTACAGGGAACAGGAGAGAGAAATGCAGCAACCTGAATCTACAACACAGCCTGACTCCTGTGAGACTTACTAACCCTTTTAACTGCTTAAAAGTGCCTTTAGCACTTTGATTGACAGGTCCTGTACTCATTTCGAAAGCAAAATAAAAGCCTACTGTCAGGCCTGAACCCAGGACCTTGGTAACACTAGTCTGTATGACCTACCACTAAGCCATGACTCTCATACAAGAACATAGTGCTAAAATAAATATAACATGTAATAGTATGAATGAATATAAAGGCAATATAGGATGTGTACTACCCAAAGCATGTCAGGTAGACTTTTACTGTCATAATTACTGGATTCCCAGAATAGTTTAGTGTGAACAGAAACAGCCCTGCTAATTGTTAGCTTGTAGTTAATAATGTAAGCTAATGTACATATATGAAAGTATGTATATGTACACATATATATATCAATACATATGTAAATATATTTGTAGGTGTCATTATGCATACACACTCACTACAGGGAACAGGTGAGAGAAATGCAGCAACCTGAATCTACAACACAGCATGAATCATGAGAGACTTACTAACCTTTACACTCGCAGAACACTGTCCACAGCATACGAGCATGGTCCACGCCCTTGCAATCTGAAAGGGCAATGCCTATCTCACATACCCTTTTATAGCACTGTCCTGAAATCACAGTGAAACATGCAATCAGTACACAACTGGCTGCATGTAATTAGCAAATGCTGGCTTACAATTGGTGCAGAGGCCATCACATGGACCTATGCACATACCTACAAAAGCATCCTGTAGTAACACTCCACACATGCAATAAGTAAAGTTGCATTCTCTGCATCCACACAGAGGGAGAAGGGGAGAGAGAGAGAGACAGAGAGAGATATCTTAAAAAAAAAAAAAATAAACACAGCATAAAACAGTCAGCACTGCCAGCAGGAACAGTATCAGGCTGTGCCAGCAGCAGCAGATAACAAAGGTATTGGTAACGCAACCAGCTGCGACAAACACAGGTAAGGTAAAGTAGCAGGTAATAGTTTGCATACTGTAAACCATGAAAATGTGTCATATGTCTGTATCTATAGGTATGTCCATGTGATATGTTGTGTGCTCATAGCTCCAACAAAAGGGGATGTTTATACATCACATGTAAGTCTGTGTTAGGCCATGATCCTAGCATAAGTAGTCTGTGAGTTACCCTCATCAATGGCTGTAGTGATTGTTGTGAAAGGTCAACCATGTTCAAAAGTCAGGATCAGCCCATCACAAAAGCATAATGGCCGTGAACAAGTGCCTGCAGGTACCCAGTATTGGTGTATATGTCTCCAATACATACAAATTCCATAGCTTAGCAGACTAGTCCAGTTATGCATATGATGCAGTAGTTCCCAGGGTCAGTAGAGGTTCCTCCTCAGTGGTGTGGGACCACCGTGTATGTATGGCACTGTTCAGGTACATATCCTGTAGTACGGCCAGGGTTAAATATCAGTCTGTAATGTGGTGCTATGTCCTCCAGGGGTGAACGTATCACACATCCAGGGATACCATTGTGTCACAGTGATGCTGTGTGTTCTGCATTGTCGAGGGTGGCCCTCACCTGGACATGTGAGATGATCGGGAAGTTACATTCAGCTGTGATAACTAATTCCACTTGTGTGTGAGAATGGGGGGGGGATACCTGCACCTAAACTGTCTGCAACAATGTTGCCAATATCTGTGCGTTTGGTGAATGTTAAGTATGTGTTTATTAGCACAGAGCATATCAGAGGCATTTGGTCCATATGTGTAACATAACTGATGAAGGCCTTGTGGTTATCTATAGTGTGTGTGTCCGTTCTCACCCCAGAGTAGGCCATGTCTAATGTTATGACAGACTGTAGCATATTACCAGTGCTGACCACAGATGCCTTCCCTTCGTGTGAATCTGCTCTGTGCTGCAGTAGCCTCCTGCTATTGTTATACAATGTGCCTGTAGCTGTAGTCCACTGGACAGGATGCATAACTGGTGTGCATATGGTCTGGGTTAGATATGTGTGTGCACATTCCATGCACTCTGTGGGATGTCTGTGGTAAGCATTCGCAAAGGGGCCAGCAGTGTGGGTTGTGGCTTCCACTGGCCCAGTGGGCTGCATGGATAGCATCACAGTCCTAACAAGTGAATAACTGTCTAATTAGATACATATCAAGGTAGTGTACTGTGCTGGTGGTATTGTTGGGATATGTATATCCAAGCTGAGTAATGTGTGTCCACATCACAGTGGTGGATGGCAACACACATACAGTACGTTGGGATGAACACCCAGAGTGTTTCAGAAGTGTTGGCTGTGCAGTAATATCTGGCCATTACCTGCGCATCCCCCACAACACACACACATGCAACATATGGGAGAAGTAGTATAGCAGTACACGTAGGTTCATCGGTTCATAGGTTCATACTAGGCTGTCTGCCCTAGGGCATTTATAAGCCTAGCCAGAATGTGTTTGGCTTTCGCCACCAATTTTAAATTTATTTTGCTATGCCCTTTTTCGAGGTTAGTATACTGTGCGTCTGTCTAACAGTGAAATAGAAGTGATACCCGAGGTAAACCTACGATCTCCAATCCACTCATCAAGATTCCTCTTGAAGAGAGTCAATGAGGGACTGTGCCTAACCTGGAGTGGGATTTTATTCCAGAGTGAAGGGAGCCTCTGGGTTATGAATCTGTCCCTCCAGCATGTCCTATTTATTTCAGTGCTGAGGTTCAAGTCTCTCGAGCGCATGGCTCGATGGGATTTGGATTTTTTGAGGTGCAGCATGTCCATTAATTCCGGGTTGGACATGGCTTTATACGTCAGGCACAGATCGCCTCTGAACAGGCGGTATGCCACTGAGTAGAGCTGGAGTTTCTTTAACTGGGCAGCATATGGCATCTGTTTGATCCTCCTGGTGAGGTAGTTTTGGGGTCTTTCCAGTTGCTGCAGGTGTCTGGTAAGGTACATCCCAAAAGGGGCATTGTACTCAATTATAGGCCTGATGAGGGATGAGAAAAGAGGCACGATGACCTCCCCGATCTAGATATGAATCCCTTCATGATTAGGTGGGCTATATAAAATGTTTTTCTAACCACTTTGGCCACGTGGTTGTCAAATGAGAGTTTGCTATCAACTTGTGTCCCCAGTCCCTAATTACTTCTTCTGTACTTAATGGATTACCACCTATGTGGTACTTTGTGGGCACTTTGTTTTTGCCAAAGGGGATGACTATACACTTTTTGGCATTCAGCTTGAGGTCATGGCTCTTGGAACAGTTGTCTGTTTCTATGAGGCCCTTTTGCAGGATGCTTGTGTCGGCTGGAGAGTCGATTATGGCGCCCCGTTTGCAGTCATCTGCGAACTTGGTCAGCCACAGTCCTTCTGTGTTGGCCTGTACCTCCGAGAAATATATACCGAACAAGAGAGGTCCCAGGACTGAGCCTTTTGGAACACCACTTGTAACTGGTTTGGAGTCTGACATGGCCCCAGCAATTCTAACCATGTGGGTTCTGTCCTTGAGCCAGTTTGCAATCCATCTAGTGACATAGGGGTTTATATTTAAGCTGGTGAGCTTATCTATAATGCCCGAGTGGGGTATTGTATCGAAGGCTTTTGTGAGGTCCAGGTAGGCTGTGTGGACCACCTTCCACTCATCAATGGCCTTGGTGACTGTTCCAAAGAAATCAACCAGGTTTAAGCGGCAGGATCTGCCCTTAACAAAGCTGAACTGGGTAGGATCCAGTGTCTGTAGGTCCCCAATATCTTTATTTATGAGGTCCATGATGATCCTTTCCATAGCTTTGCAGACCAAGCTAGTCAGGCTTATGGGGCGATAGCTTCCAGGATCCGTTGAGACAACACCTTTATGGAGAGGGACCACTGTTGCTGTACGCCACTGTTTGGGCACATATCCTGTAGTAAGGCTGAGATTGAACAGTAGTTTTATATTTGGGTTTAGCTCTTCTTGGAGTTCATGTAGGACGCAGCCTGGGACACCGTCTGGTCCAATTGATGCTGTGTTCTTTGCTTTGGAGAGGGCGGCTCTTACCTGAGCATCTGAGATGTCAGGGGGGCAGCACTCTGCTGGGATAGATATTTGCCCTTTTGGTGGGGAGGGGGGGAGAAGTTTGCACTGAAGCTGTCAGCTAGGATGTTGGCAATGTCTGTGGGTTCAGTGTATTTTTTGTCATTATGGACTAATTCTGAGCATATCTGGGAATTACCACCCAGGTTCCTAACATAACTAAAGAAAGCCTTGTGATTATCCTTAGTGTCCTGTGCAATTTTTCTCTCGAAGCTGGCCTTAGACAATTTTATGAGTGCCCATAGTTTTTTGCTAATACTGATCAGTGATGCCTTCCCTTTTTTGGATTTTGCTCTATCATTTAGTAGCTTCCTCCTTCTATTGTATAGTTTGTTTATGGCTGGGGTCCACCAGACAGGAAGTCTGCCTTTGGAGGATTGGGTCTTGGTTTTATTTGGGATCGCATGATTCATGCATTCCTGAAGGTGTTCATAGAATGCATTTATAAATGATTCTGCAGTCTGGGCCATATTTTCCACAGGCCCGGGGGCTTTTAAGGATTCCACCTCAGTTTTAAGGAGTGAGAAATTTGCTTTAGAGAAGGTTTTCACTGTGGTTTTCTGGGCTGGGGGTGGGGTTGGGATGTGAATATCCAGTGAGGTTAGTTTATGGTCTGATCTTACCAGTGAGGGATACACTTCTGGTCTGGAGCATAGAGTCCCCATGTTGGTAATGATCAGGTCCAGTATGTTTTCCCCTCTTGTGGGAGTGGTAACAAGTTGTTCCATAGCATTTGAGTTTATAAATTCTAGGAACCTTTGGTCTAGGGTGTTGGAGCTAGAGTAATGCTCCCAGTCTATGTTTGGGTAGTTGAAGTCGCCCAATAAAATGGTGTTTGGAGAGACCTTCATATTTTTCAGTGTTCTCAGGAAGGCCTAGTGGGTTTCCTGGGTTTGGGAGGGTGGTCTGTAGCAGGCTATAAACTGGAAGGCAGTTTTACCCACTGTTAGTTGCACATGGATAGTCTCTGATGCTTTGTGCTTTGCCACCAACCTGGGGGTGTCGGTATCTTTGATGAATATCTATACTCCCCCTCCTTTTGTGGTTTGGTCCAAGTTTTGGGGCCGAAAAGCATGGTATGAGGTATAACCTGGTAGTGCTGGGGTGCTCTCGGGAGCCCTGAACCAGGTTTCTGTTACTGCACAGATATCGATGTTCTCCATGCTAAGGAGAGTGTCGAGTGCGTGCATCTTGAGGTTTAGACTTCTGGCGTTGAGTAGCATTACTCTTAGTTTCTTATCCCTTGTGATACCTATGGAGGTGGGTTTGTCTTTTGAGCCTTGCCTAAAAAAGGCACTATGGGGGTAGCAAGAGCCTTTGCCAATATCCAAAACCCAGGGGTGACAGGTGCAAGCCATCCCTAGCGAAGCATCGTGGCTTGTCGAGCATATCATCCCAAGCTGACAGGCATTGGATCCCCTTTGAATGACACCAGTACTTAAGCCAGTTGTTGAAATTGATCATCTTGTCTTCATATTGTGGCATCATTCTTGGTGAGGGTAAGATGCTACTCAAGGTCAGGGTCATACCGGCCTGGGCTACATGATCAGAGAGCTCCTCTATGTCTCTTTTCATGTAGTCCAGGGAGGTACGTCTCAGGTCATTCACACCAGCATGGACAATGACTGAGTCATATTTGTACTTGCCTTAGAGTGACTGGAGTGCGTGTGTTATGTGGCGGATCCTAGCGCCTGACAGGCTGTTCACCATGACCCTCTCCTTGTTCAGCCTGGTGAGCCGGACGTCAGTGTGCCTGATGATAGAGTCACCTATTACAAGTGTATCAGGTGTGTTGTTTAGTCTTAAGGGCTGTGACTGTTCGGCACACTGGCTTTGTGAGATATGTTTTGCACGTGTTTTGTTTTGGGGTAGCGGTTGCTTGGGTGTCTGCTTTGGAGGTCTCTGCTGCTTAGGCAGATCGTTATTTAGAGCCTATGAGTATGTTTTTGTGTGATTATGTGTTTGGTTTGCTGTCGTGGTAGGTCTATGTGAGACTGGAATTGTAGTGAGTGTGGTTTCCTTCTCCTCCTGACTGGTTATGCCAGTACTGAGTTGAGAGAGCTTAGCCTCCAGTTTGGCTATATGGTTGCATCTCTCACATGTGTTGGAATTTGTTGGGTGGAGGAGGGGGTTGTCTGTGTACATGAGGCAGTTATAACATTGCCTCAAGATTCCCAGATTCACCAGCTGGACCGGAGAGGAGATTGACAACTGACCTTTGGACATGCTACAATAATATTGGGATTCCTTAATAATTGAAAACAAGGGCCAGTGGGGAGTGAGGGTGTAGTGCTTTTAATTTTTAGTGCTGACTTATATAATTGCTTTAGTGAGCAAGTGCCAGGTAACTTAAGTGCAATGTGTTACAAGTAACTAAATGCAAAAATGACAAACAGTAACTTTCTTTCAAGTGAAACAAGGAAATAAGTACAGTAAGCAATGCAGATATCACTAGTGATCCACAGAAGCGCTGAGAAGCCGCGTATTAGGTGGAATTAGCGTTCCAGGGAAATAACAAGCAAACAAACAACAAGCATATAAACAAAGCTAGATTCAGCAGGCCTGGATCTAGTCTATGCTACAGCAAACAAGGTGTACCAATTTCAGTAAGATACAGTTCAAATATTCAGGCACTATAAACCTTTAACCAGAAATTCCCAGCTCAGAAGGGCCGAGTCCAGCCTCTTCTCCCACAAGAGTGCAGACCACGAATCTTCTTAATGTAAAATAACTGGTCTGAAGCCCAAGTGCTTAAACCAGAACTAATACACTTGGACACTGGGCTCTCAATCAGCAGTTCCCAACTTAGAAGGATGAAAGCTACCTGTCCTGCCACCACAGTGCTTGCCACAAACCTTCCTAATGTAAAACAACTGGTCTGAAGCCCAAGTGCTTAATCCAAAAGATTTAGAATGATAGCTACACTTTAATCAAGTTACAACCAAGCAGTAATAAATACAATTGAATACTTCATGTATAGTATGTGTACCATATATTGCTGACATACTCTGCTGATATCCTGTTTGTGTACTTTTCCAGGGAGAGATGGTGCCAAAAAGGAATCCCGCATACTGTGCTGCAGAGGATGAAGTGATCCACCAGAGCCTGGTGCGTGACTATGACATCCTGTTTTCACGCACCACCCAGAATCAGCAGGAGAGGTCTGCACTGTGGCAAAACCTTGTCTGCAGGGTAAATGATATTGGCATGCATATGTCACACATGCATTTACACACCCTGCTACCACCACACACGCACACCTGCCATTTCCATGATTTATTACCCTACATAAGTAGGTCTCGACACGTGACAGGTACACATTTGCAAAGTGCACTATTTGGATTACTACATAGTTCCTCTTCTCTACCTGTACTCATAGGGTGCAGGCAACCTCAGTAGTTTTAAAGTGTAATGTGCGTCAGGTAGTGTGGTTCCCTGATCGCCACATCCAACATGTTTTCCATACGGAAATGCACACACAGAAACATCCCACATCCACACACTTGCCACCTGCAGGTTTCAAAACACTATCTAGGTATGTTCCGGAACATGTGCGTGTTACAGTAGCATCTAGCACTCTACTGAGTACTGGCAGTTGTCTGTTGTCATGTTGTTTGTATAGGGTGCTGTCAACATCAGTGTTTGTTAAGGGAAATGTGCACCCTGTAGTGTGTAGCCCCAGTTGGCAAAAGGCACATCTCACCCCCAGCATTCTGCACACACACTAACCCCACTAACACTACCACACATACTTGCCATTTGCAGGATTCAAACCCCTACCTAACTATGTTATGACACTAGAGACGGACGCATTAGCAGAGTGCGCTGTTTGCATTACTGGGAGGAATCCTTTCTAATGCTGTACTTAAAGGGTGCTGACATCATCTGTGTTTAGGAAGAGGGATGTGCACCCTGTAGTGTTTTCTCACAGTTGGCAAAAGGCACATCTCACCCCCAGCATTCTGCACACACACAAACCCCACTCACACACAAACTTGCCATTTGCAGGATTCAAGCCCCTACCTAGCTATGTTATGACACTAGAGATGGACGCATTAGCAGAGCCCGCTATTTGCATTACTGGGAAGAATCGTTTCTAATGCTGTACTTAAAGGGTGCTGACATCATCTGTGTTTAGGAAGAGGGATGCGCACCCTGTAGTGTTTTCTCACAGTTGGCAAAAGGCACATCTCACCCCCAGCATTCTGCACACACACAAACCCCACTCACACTAACACACATACATTCCATTTGCAGGATTCAAACCCCTATCTAACTATGTTATGACACTAGACACAGACGCATTAGCGGAGCGCACTATACGGATTACTGGGGAACTTTACTTCAAGTAATATACTTATAGAGTGCTGACATCATCAATGTTTAGAAAGGTGAATCTGCATCCTGTAGTGTATTTTCACAGTTGCTAATAGGGGCATTTCCTGCACATACATAGATGTGGTTGATGTTTGCATATGTGGGGGATCCAGTACGTTACATATGTTTCTGTGGTCATTTAACTGTGAAGACTGGGCAGATTGCTATGCTGTTGTACTGTCCTGGACTAACTCATACAAATGACAATTTACCTAACACTTTAGTCATAGGTGACTCTATAGTCCGGCACACTGTTGTCCCTCTCACCAGGTTGAATAAGGAGAAAATTACAGTCAGCTGCCTGTCGGGTGCCAGGATCCGCCATATAACACATGCACTCAAGTCACTCCACAACAAGTACAAATATGACTCTGTCATTGTCCATGTTGGAGTGAATGACTTGAGACGTACCTCCCTGGACTACATGAAAAGAGACATGGAAGAGCTCTCAGATCATGTGGCCCAGGCAGGTATGACCCTAGCCCTGAGTAGCATCCTACCTTTGCCCAGAATGATACCACAATATAAGGATAAAATGACTGACTTCAACAATTGGCTAAGCTTATGGTGTCATTCAAAGGGGATCCGGTATCTGTCTGCCTGGGATGACATGATTGACAGACCACGATGCTTTGCCAGAGATGGTCTGCACCTGTCGCCCCTGGGATTCAGGTTACTGGCTAAGGCTCTTGCCACCCCTATAGTGCCTTTTTTAGGCAAACTTCAAAGGACAAAACCACCACCGTAACAGGTACAAGCATGCGAAATCTGAAGGTAATGCTACTCAATGCTAGAAGTCTAAACCTCAAAATGCAGTCTCTCGAGGCACTCCTAAAAATGGAGAACATCGATATCTGTGCAGTAACTGAGACCTGGTTCAAGGCTCCAGAGAGCACCCCTGCAATACCAGGCTACAACTCTTACCACACTTTTCGGCCACCAAACCAGGACCGAAACACTAAAGGTGGAGGAGTGTCAATATTCACCAAGGATATTTACACCACCAGGCTAGTTGGCCAACACAATGTGTCTGAAATTCTCCAAGTGCAACTAACACTAGGTAAGACTGCAATCCAAATTGTAGCTTGTTACAGATCCCCCACCATATCCCAAGATTCTCACTACACCTTTTTAAACATACTGGAAAATATTAAGATAGAACCAAACACCCTAATACTGGATGATTTTAACTACCCTGCCATTAACTGGGAAAATTACTCATGTCCCAACACCTTTGCGCAACGGTTCTTGGAATTCATAAATTCCAACTCCCTGGATCAACTAATCCATAGTCCCACCAGGGGCTCCAATATCCTAGACTTGGTCATTACCAACATGGCAAATCAATGCTCCATACCTATGGTCACCCCCTTGTTAGTCAGGTCTGACCATAAGCTAATCACCCTTAACATCCACATCCCACCCCCACCCCCCAGTAAAGAAACCACCATAAAAAACTTCTCCAAAGCCAACTTCATGCTACTCAAGTCAGAAGTGACAAACTTCATGACACCCATGCAGACGGGAACTGTAAGTTCAACTGCTGAATCCTACACTAAGGCACTGTACGAGCACATCCACTCATGCATAAATCGTGCCATCCCAAATAGAACCAAAATGCTCTCATCCAAAAAAAGGAAGCCAATCTGGTGGTCCCCTGCTATAAACAAACTTTACAACAAAAGGAAGAAACTTTTGCAGAAAAGAGGAAAATCCCAGGATGCAAAAAACTCCCTTACTAGCCTCAGTAAGAAACTGAGATGCCTCATAAAATCCTCCAAAGCTAGTTATGAAAATAAAATTGCCAAAGATTCCAAAGACAACCACAAAGCATTCTATAACTATGTCAAGAATCTAAATGGCAATGCTCAGATCTGCTCTGAGCTAAAACAGAATGGCAATAAATATACTGATCCAAAGGATATTGCCAATATCCTGGCAGATCGATTCAGTGCCAACTTCACTCCCCTCTCACCCCTTAAATGGCCCATCTCAATACCGAAGATTGCCAAATTCCAGTAATAACGGCCACACAGGTACAAACGCACTCTAAAGCCAAGAATACAGCATCCATGGGACCAGATGACATCCCGGCTGTGTACTACATGAACTACAATATGAACTGGCACCTCACCTAAGTGTCATGTTTAATCATAGCCTCACATCAGGTTTAGTGCCCACTGAGTGGCAGAGCTACAGTTATCCCAATCCACAAGGGGATCCACCTTGATCCCGGAAACTACCGCCCCCATCAGTCTGACAAGCCTTATCTGCAAGGCCATGGAGCGTATTATCATGGAACTTATAAACAAAGACATTGGCAACCTTCAAACACTGGACCCCACCCAGTTTGGGTTTGTGAAGGGCCGATCTTGTCTCCTGAACCTGATTGACTTCTTTGAATCAGTCTCCAGAGCCATGGACAAGGGTAAGGTGGTCCACACAGCCTATCTAGACCTTGCCAAGGCCTTTGACACCATCCCCCACTCTGGAATCATAGATAAACTTACTAAGTTGGGTATTAATCCCTATGTCACCCAATGGGTTGCTAAATGGCTTACTGATAGAACCCACACTGTAAAAGTAGCCGACTCCAAATCCAGCTCCAGACAAGTGACAAGTGGAGTACCTCAGGGTTCAGTCCTGGGGCCACTCTTGTTTGGCATCTACTTCTCTGAAGTACAGGTCAACACTAAGGGACTTTGGCTAACAAAGTTTGCAGATGACTGCAAACTGGGAGCCATTATTGAATCCCCAAATGATGCGGATACTCTACAAAGGGCCTTACAGAAACAGATGCTTGGTGCCAGACCCATGGGCTCAAGCTCAATACCAAGAAATGTATTGTTATCCCTTTGGGAAAAATATGTATCCATGAATTACCATATAGGTGGCAGCACACTAAACACAGAAAGTGTGATAAGAGACTTAGGGACACAGGTGGACAGTGGTCTCACCTTCGATAACCACATCGCCACAACAGTCAGGAAATCCTTCTATGTGGCACACCTCATCATTAAGGGCTTTACATCCAGAAAAAGGAGGTCATTGTCCCACTGTACTCATCCCTCATTAGACCCATTATAGAATACAACGCCCCATTTGGTATGTACCTCTCAAGACATCTGCAACAACTGGAAAGGCCTCAGAAATACCTCACTAAAAGAATCACAGGCCTAAAGCAGATGCCCTACGCTGACCGCCTTAAAAAACTCCAGCTATACTCTGTCGCATATCGTCTACTCAGAGGCGATCTCTGCTTAACATACAAGGCCATGTCAAACCCAGAGCTGTTGGACATGCTACACTTAAAGAAATCCCAATCCCTCAGAGCTACACGCCCAGGATCTAAACCTTGTCATCACAATAAACAAAACATGCTGGAGGGATAGGTTCCTGACCCAGAGACTCCCCAGACTCTGGAATAGATTGCCCATACATGTCAAACAGAGTGCCTCGTTGGACCTCTTCAAGAGGAACCTTGACGTTTGGATGGGAGAAAGGAAATTCACCCCAGGGATCACGTCAGTCGCCCTGCTAGACAGGGGTCCAGGAAAGTAAATAATGTGGGAATAAATAGCCAGGGAATTGTTATGGCTAGGCTTTAATAGGCCCTAGGGCTGATAGCCTAGTACCAACCTATGAACCTATGAACAGAAAAGTGTGGCCACGTACAAAACTGATATTTTGACTGTGTGTGTGAGCATGCCCAGTTCAGGCGTACTTTGGCAGGTTGTCTGATGTATGTCTCATTTAACAAAGTGTGTGAGCATGCCCAGTGTGAGCATTCCATATGTTGAACTCTGTGGCCCATCACATTTGTGGATGAGTGTGAAACTCAATAGTTATCTCCCATATATGGTTGTGTGTTGTGTGTCATGTTGTGTAGTTACTGTCCACCTGCTTTGTGTGTCAACAACACAGGGATTATACTGTGCCTGCAGGGTTTGCATAGGATACTTTGCATTCAGATTTCAGTATCCGTTCACAGTGACATAACAGTGTAGTACTGTATACTGTACTGGTGCAGTACTTTCACTGTGGTGGACAGTGTCCTTGGCTTTTGTCCTATCACTTCCTTACATTTCCCTAGTGAGCAGAAAAGCCTGGTTAGGGTGCAGTTCTGCACATCAGACCATGTTGCATTATGTTCGGATATTGACTACTTACAACAGGCTTGTCCAACAGTGGTACTGTATTGCACAACATGGGTGTACATTGGCAAACAGTAGTGATGTGCCCTTGGCCATTTCTGATGATAGTGAGAGAGTGTGTTTATCCTTCCACACACATCATAGGTGGTGTTAGCCATGACTTATGTCATGGCCAGTATACTGTGCCTCCATCCACCCGTGACGTAACAGTGATACCAGGGTAAACATACACATCTGCCATCCACTCATCAGAGGTTCCCTTGAGGGGTATCACTGTCTGACTCTACAATTAACCTGTACTGGGACTACAATCATGCGTGGGTGTGTCTTCTGTGATATGGATCTTCCTGTACAGC
>NC_056750.1:135021637-135050836 GCF_019279795.1 Protopterus annectens
TGGAGCAGCTCACACAGACAGAGAGCCAAAGGGACCCCCACTAGAAAAGGATCCTGATGATGAGAGAGCCACCAAACAGAAAATCTCTTCCATTTGGACAAATATGATTTTCTAGCAAAACCCAAAGCACATTCTCAGAAAAAAGGTGTCTAAAGGGGATTAAAACCATGTCACCCACAAAGTCACTTGAGTTGCAAGTAAGGATTGATTGATAAGAGATCCCTTGTCTTGTGAGAGTAGATCTATCTGGTGAGGTCACTTGCACTTAGCCAGATGAAGCAAGAGGGGGAACCAGTGCTGTCTGGGCCAAAAGGGAGTCTTGCAGGATCTTGTGTAGGACCCTTGACAGCAGAGGAAGGGGAGGAAAAGCATACAGAAATATCCCCCTGTATGGAAAGGATAAGGGGACCACCTTCTAAGTCAGGGAACCTGGTGCTGTTAAACAGAAAAGAGGAAGTTTCATGTTGAGATGGGAGGCAAAAAAGATCTATGTGAGGAATACCTCACAGAGTCACCTGATAGCCAGACCCTAAGCCTAAATAGCTAAACTGCAAAGAGGATAAGACCTTGTGCCCCTCCCCCATTTGTTGAGGTACCACATGGTGGTGTCTGTGAAAACCTTGAGAGAGAGCCAGAAAGAAATATGATGAGAAATGTGTTGATATGGTCTGACTTCTGGTGAGGGGACCAGGGTCTTACAGGGGTTCTGTACCTTCTGGTCAGGGAGGAGGTTCCGGGTACTCTTATTGAATCTTGCCAAGGATCAGAACCTCCAGTATTTGTTAGGGCTAATGTCCTTTCCAAGAAAAGGCAAAATATGAAGCATGTTTCGGTCCTTCCTGAGAATCTTCAAAGGGGATAGCAAGAGTTTACTTGGGGCTTGTTTTGTCTCTCAATGACCCTGAAGCCTCCTGAAGGGGTTTTCAGTACCTGCTCCTCCTTGGATCTCTACCCTTCAAAATAGCCTAGGAAATGGGATTCCGCAGATGAAAATTCAGAGTCCAATGAGGGGTCCTTGTCCTATTCTTCTCAGATGCCTTCACTTTTGGCTTATGGTTCTGATGAGGAGTCTATTAGCCCTGAGTCTCCTTTTGAGGAATTGTCCTTTGGGGTCACAATTGCTAGGGTGATGAATACTGTGATTCTTCCCAAGTGTCTGGCATTCATAGGCGATATGAGTTGCTTCAGGTGGATACTCCTAAATCATCTGCAGTTCCTCCTGTGTTGGCTGTCTTGTTAGTCACTTTCATTGCTGCTTCCAAGTCTCCTGATTTTCAACCTCCTGCTCTTAAGAAACCTTCTATAAGGACCCTGAAGATTATCAGTCTTTGTGTCATCCCATTGATCCTGTGTAGGGTTAGTCTGTTCTGACAAACCTTGCAGGCTCTTGCCCTCCTTCAAACTTTTGGCTTCCGATAAGGATAGTAGGGCAATGGAGAGGGTTGTTAAGGTTTATACTGCTTCTACTTTGGCCTTTAAGCTATTAATTACCGGACCCACGTGGCCAGGTATGCTCTGGCCTTGATTGCTCAGGCGTGGGTTATTTCTGACCTCCCTGATTCTGAAGACAAATCTTCTGACTTATCTATTTTAGGTTCTACTTCTCAAGTGGATCGCCACTCTAACAAGTGTAGCTATGATGATGCTGCTGATGCCTCTTCCAGTGCTGCAGCTTTTGGGCCAGTCTTGAGGCATTGTTATTGGCTTCATCTCCAGTCTTTGTCTGAGGGGATTAAGACCAAGTTGTTTGATACTGCTTTGGATAATAAACAATGTTTTGGGAATACTGCTTATGCTGACCTGTTTTAAGTTCCTTTAAGAGAAAAACAAAGCCTTGCAGGACCTTAATAATATTTTTGTGTTTCCTATCTTTAAGGTCCAACGGAATTATCCTTCTTTACCTACTTTTTTTCCATAGGCAACCCTGCCAGGCCTCCAAGGGCAGGAAGGTTGTAGGCGAGCCTCCACTACTGAGGATTATCAGACTTCTGTGGCCCAGCAGCCTCCTTTATCTGATAACCCTACTTCTCTTTGATAGTTTGCACCCCATTTTCTTACACCAAGAAGTTCCTTCATCCCTTCAGCTTTTCCTTTGCTTTCCTTTTTGTCTTCTCATCACTTTAGACTCTTGGGTTCTTTCTATCATTTGGCAGAATTACTTCATGGTATGGAAGTCTCTCCCTCCTTTCTCAGGGATTCCTCAGCCTCATCTAGAGCAACATTCATTCATTCATTCAGTTATTTATTTGCATTTGTTTACCAGGATGGTCCACTGGGTCATAGTGAGCCCATTTTCAGTGGAGACCTGAGGAGAAAAGCTCCACTGTAAAAAGAATACATAATATATAAACAATGCACAATACATAACATACTATACAGTACAGTATATCAGCATGATCAGTACAATAAAATAGAAGGGGTGAAGTTCACAATTTAAAGTCAGAGTACAGTATTAGAGTACTTCTTCTTCTTCTTCTTTCGGCTTTTCCCAGTTAGGGGTTGCCACAGCGGATCACCTGTTCGCTTATGATTGGCAGTGGAGTTTTACAGTGTTGAGTTGCCAGCTTGGCGCCCAACTTTCCACAGAAGGCACACGCACACACTCACACCTAGGGCCAATTTAGAGTGTCCAATCCACCTAATGCATGTCTTTGGGATGTGGGAGGAAACAGTAGCACCTGGAGGAAACCCACGCGACCACAGGGAGGACATGCAGACTCCGCACAGAAGGCACCCCAGCCGAGAATCGAACCGGAGAACCTCTTGCTGTGAGGTGGCAACGCTTACCGCTGCACCACCGTGGCCGCCCTAGTATTAGAGTACAATATCAAGAATAAAGTGGATATATCAAGGATAAAGTGGAAACTTGTCATTTCCCAGACATCCTAGGGTCCCTGGTGAGCCAAGGAACCAGTCAACCTGTCCCCCCCTCTTTCCCGAGTGGGAAAAGGGTTTTTAGTTCCAAGATGTTCCTGGTTCCTTGAAAGGAGAGCACTTGGAGACCTATTCTGGATCTCTACCTCCTCAACACCTTTCTTGAGGTCCCCTCTTTTTGAATGCTTACTCTTCAAACCTTGATTCCTCTTTTACTAACCCTGGCTTTTCTAGTGTCTTTCAAATGTCAAATATGCTTACCTTCATATCTCTAGTCACCTTTTTCAGGAACTTTTTACATTTCTCTATTTCTTCCTTTCATTTTCAGTTCTTTGCTTTGCTGTTTGGCCTCTTTACTGCCCCAAGGGTATTCACAAAATGCCTAGCTCCTGTGATTGCTTTCTGCAGGCTCCAAGGCATTCAGATGTTTCCTTATCTAAACTATCTGTTGCTTTAGGCATGTTCTCCCAGTCACCTGTTACAGGATCTGGAGTTCGCAAGTTCCCTTCTTCAAAGTCTGTGGTTCACTATCAACTTCCAAAAGTCTCTCTTGACTCCCTATCAGAATCATGTGCATTTGAAATGCAGGATTCAGACAGTACCAATGCTGGCGTCTCTTCCTCCTCCAAAAGTTTGGTCATTGACAGCCTTCTTTCAGTCTCTTCTTCCTCTGGCTGCCATTACAGCCAGAGAGTTTCTTCTGCCTCTGAGATTCATGGCCTCTTCTATTCCAGTGCTTCCTCTTGCCAGACTGCATATGCCAAAGCTTCAGTGATACCTCAAGTTGGTTTGGCTGCAGCATTGTCACTCTCTCGGGATTTTAGTGTACATCTCCTTCCTTGTCTAAAGAAGGAATTTGAGTGGTAGATTCAGCAGTTTGCTTTCAACCCCAACCTACCCTTTTAGCCTCCAGGCCCTTCTCAAGAACTGTTCACCAATGCCTCAGACGTGAGATGGGGGGCTTCATGTTGTCACCTGAAAGTTCAGACTCTCTATTCCCCCATCAGAAATCAGACCATATCAACATCAAAGAGATGAAAACTGTGATTCTGTCTCTTCAAGCTTTTCACCCCATGTTCTCTCCAGGCCCCTTGAAAGTGTACACAGACAACACTAGAGTGATGTGGTATGTCAACAAGCAGGGAGTCACAAAATCTTACCTACTCTGCAGGATAGCTCTTCAGGGTTGGGAGGTGGCTCTCGGTTATCAGTTAACTCTTCAGTCAGTTTACATTCCTTCAGAGCACAATCTAGTGGCAGACTCTCTGAGCAGGTCCAAAACACAGGTTCAGAAATGGATGCTTCACAATGGCGTGTTTCTGGACATTGTCTATCTCTTCTGTTCCAGACTGCCATGCCCTCTGGTGTGGAAGACAGATGCATTTTCTTTTCCGTGGAAGGGTTTTTTTGTATGCTTTCCCTCCTCTTTCTCTACTTCCAAGAGTCTTGCAGAAGATTCAGCCGGCCTCCCAAAAAATCTTGTGACTCCCTTTTGGCCAAGACAGCACTGGTTCCAACTCTTAATGCATCTGGCTATTGACAATCACCTCAAGTGGCCTCAGCGTTTGGACCTTGTCAGTCAGGACAAAAGGGGTCTCGCATCCATCCTTGCTTATCCATTCTTCCACTGACACTGTGGACTATAAGGTTTTGATCCATTTCAGGCACCTTTTTTCTGAGGATGTGCTTAGGGTTATACAGGAAGCAAGGAAACCCTCAACTAGAAAACCTTAAATATCCAAATGTAAAAGAGCTTGTCTTGTGCTATGCTCGTAACATTACCCTTTTTCAGGTGGGTCCCTTTGGTCCTCTCATTTGTGTGAGTTGCTCCAGTCTGGCTTGGCATGTTCTGTGAAGGTCCATTTGATGGCCATTTCTTGTCTGCCCTTGAATCATCCCTTGGCTTCTCATTTTGAGGTCAAAACATTTCTTAAAGGTGTCCTGCATATTAGGCCTCCAAGGAAACATTCCTCCTCCTTGGGACCTTTAATTTTCTTTTAGAAAATTTGAATCAGGCTGCTTTTGAGCCTGCAGGTTCTGGTGCTTTGCAACATTGTACCTGGAAGACTACTTTGTTGCTGTCTCTTACTTCTGCTCAAGGGATTTCTGAGCTGCAGGCCTTTATGGGCATTCCTCCTTTATTGTTTTTTCACAGGGACTGGGTGTTCCTTTGTACTAATCCTTTTATACCCAGGTAATGAATGAGTTGTCCTAGAGTCTGTCAGTACAACTTCCTTCTTCTCAGTCTGCTAGTGGGAGGGAGGGTCTTCCATACCTTGGATTTGCAGACAGCTCAGGTACTATTTGGATAAAACTAAAGCCATTTGTAAGTCTGACCAGCATTGTGTTTCCTTTCATCCTGGGACATTGGGTTTGACTGTTTATAAGCAAACCATCTCCTCCTGGATATCTAAGGCCATTTCTTTTTGTTATACTTTTCATAGCAAATCTTTTTCTATTTCTGTTAGAGCTCATTCCGCTATGGCTGTTGCCTTTTCTGGGGGTCTATATTAGAACACCAAATGTTCAAAATTTCGAGTGTTCTAATATTGACTTGTTTTCAGCGAACGATGAAAATATCGAAGAAACAGAAAACCAAATTTTTTCCTAGGGAAAGAATTTGGTTGTCCGTTTCTGTTGCTTCGGTATTTTCAGCGCTGTGGTAGAAAGTTACGGGTCGGGTTCAGATAAGTGTGCGATTGTGTCCATGTGAGGGTTAGGGCGGGTTAGGAGAGTTAGGGTTAGGGCGCGGGTCAGGTAAGTGTGCGATTGTGTGGATGTGAGGGTTAGGGTGGGGTAGGTGAGTCAGGGTTAGAGCACGGGTGAGGTGACTGTGCGATAGTGACGGACCTTAGGGTTTGGGTTAAGCTAAGTGGATAGTTAGTGGTGTATGTATAGTTTAGTGTAGGGTTAGGTGTAAGAGTTTAGGTGTATGTGTGTGGATTGCTGTTTGTTTGGTGTGCTTGTGTTGTGTATATGTGTTTGGAACAGAAAATATTTTCCCTTGGCCTTTAGGGTTATTAATTACCAGACCCACATGACCAGATATGCTCTGGCCTTGAATGCTCAGGTTTGTCAGGGTATCTCCGACCTCCATGATTCTGAAGGCAAATCCTCTACCTTACCTTTTTTAGGTTCTGCTTCTCAAGTGGCTCACCAGTGTAGCTATGATGCTGCTGATGCCTCTTCTAGGTCTTTTGGGTCTGTCATAAGGCATTATTCTTGGATAGGTCTCCAGTCTCTGCCGGAGGACATTAAGACCAAGTTGTTGGATGCTCCTTTGGATAATACACATCTTTTTGGGATTGCTGCTGCGGACATGTTTAATTCTCATTAAGAGAAAGGCAAAGCCTTGCAAGATCATAAACATATTTTTGTCTCTCTTATCTCAAAGCTCCAAAGAAATTATCCTTCTAGGTCTGCTTTTGTTCACAGGCAACCCTGCCAGGCCTCTAAGGGCAAAAAGGATGAGAGGTGGGCCCCGTCTGCTAAGGCCTGTCAGATTTTTGTCCCTTCAGCTCTCCCTTTGTCTTCCAAATTGGTGTCTCATCACTTCAGACTCTTGAGTTTTGTCATACATCAGGGTTATCAGGGTTACTCTACTGTATGTATATCAACTCAAACGACAAAAGGCTGGAAAAAAATGGAAATGGAAGAAGCTTTAAACAGACATTCAGATGAGTGGATAAAACTGCAAAAATCTGAAGTTGAAATGAAGAAAGGGCTGGCTATGAGACTGCTCAAGAAGAGATGTTTCAAAAAATAGAATTGAAGGACAGAGATGTATGGAAAACCTGAAATTTTCAGGTGTACTAGAGAAGCTGGAAGGAACAGACTCTATTAATTTTATGAAAGCACAAATAAGCAACTGGCCTGTTATTCTACAGCAGGAGTTGTTAATTGAAAGGGCACATCATGTGTATGCTCCAACCCTGGCTATGAGAAAGCAGTTTAGACCTTCAATAGTAAAGATGCAATCCTACCACTAGAAGGAGTTGATTCTGACAAAGCTGCGCCAGATTGACAAAGTACTAAAAGTGGGAGACGGTGTTTGTGGAGAATGATTACTCATTCTGCACCACGCTTAAGAGGAGTAAATTATTCCACTGCTCAGGGAATGATGAGAAGCAGGAGTAACATTCAAACTGCTGTACTCAGCTGTCTTCAAAATATTCTTCCTTGGTGGGACAACATTTTTTGATGAAGTACATGTTAAGGAGAAAATACAAAAGTTTGTCCAACAAAAAGTGAGCTGTGAAAAAGAAGAAAATTCTGCTGTTTGTTCTTCTTGTAACAAACACCACAGAGAGTCTGTGCCAGTAAAGCCTTGTTTCAATGGAAAATGCTGGAGAGAATGAGGGAGTATGAGAGATGACTAGAAGAATCAAGAATATGTTAGAAATGTAGCAGAGACAGGACTTGGGAGTTGGAGATGAACATCAGTAAAACCAGTAACTTAGAAATTGGCAAATGTGGGATTACAAAGCAATAATTTATATTTTTGAAATAGGACAGAACAAGAACATCTGGAAATATTGCACCTTCTTGAACTTTGTTGGACTTGTGGTGGACTCTAAGTTATATACCCTACTTCATGTTGGACTTGTGGGAGGTCTAAAGCATATGCCCTACTTCATGCCATTAATGTTTGGCAAAATACTTGGAGAGGAGGAAGAGGAGGGATTAAATTAGCTAAAGTAAAACATTTTTTTTTGCTTAATAGTACTGCAGTATTTTATAGTGCCTGATTTTCTTTGTATGCTATAAATTAAAGTTTACTCTGTTACTAAGAAGAAAAGTCTGGCTAAAAGAGCATGACAAATGAAAACAAAAACGAGTATGCTTTTTCTCATTCTTGCTTGGGGGAATGACTGGATTACATCTCTTATCTTGATCCAGTAAAAATCTTAAGGGAAAGCAAGTAAATGAAAAAGAATATTAAATATTCTAAGGGTTTTTTTCTTGCAAATAAATGTATGCTTTGTATCAATTCTTTATCTGGTCCTCATCCATGGAGACAATCTGATAAAGATAAATTGGCTAGGAGATAATGTTCTCTGAAAGCATTCAGGTGATTTTACAGTTGGGAGAACTATAAATATAAGACAAGAGAGCACTTAGAAGCACAGGCTGCACCATGCATCTTAGCATGGATAAACTTTATTTTAGGTTAACTCAAGTTTGTGAGTGCAGTTGTCAGTTAGGAACATTGTTCCTATTAGGAGGATAAAACTTCAGTATTTCAAGGTGTACACAGTTGTGTGTGTTAGTATTAAATTAATAGGTTTCAGTGGATATTGGTGGTGTTTTTTTTTTGTTTAAGGACCTTCAATAAAACAAAATGTTTTCTAAGTTGTGACATAGGCTCAAATGGATATGATAAGTTGTTATGTCTTTCGGCTTTTCCTGGTTAGGGGTCGCCACAGCGGAACTCCGGTCCGCTAATGATTGGTAGTTGATTTTTACGTGCCGAGTTACCAGCCCTGACGCACAACCTTCAGCCAAGGTACACCCATTCACACATGTCTCCACGCAGAAGACGCTCTAGCTGAGAATCGAACCAGATGGCGTCTTACTGTGAGGCGACAATGCTACCGCAGCACCACCCCCACAAATGGATATGATAAGTAACAACTGTATTAAAATTCAAACTGCCTAACAGTGTATGCATGTAACAAAAGCTGGAACTAGACATATAACAAATAAGGTGTTGTACATAAAAGGTGGGAATAATAATGTCTAAATGTCAATGGTCTCATAGATAAATACAAAAAAGTGTAATGAACTATATTAAACTGTGGAGTGCAAGTAGCTATGCTACTGGAGAGGCAATTGGAAAGAACAGAACATGTAAATTTTGATAAGGTTTTCATTATGGTTATTCAGTGAATACCTGGGACAAAGTAAAACAGTACTTCTTAATCAAAAGAGGAGCTCCAAACATGATAGAAGAGGATAAAACAGATAGATGTTTAGTACTAATGGGCTACTGGCAAGGGGGGAGAATTACACTGGCATGTATTTATATTCCACCTAAAACTGCTATAATGGAGCTTAAGAAAATACTGGGAGAAATAATCAGCTTACAGCAAGGAATATTATTTATAGGTGAGAAGTGGAACTTGATTTACAGCAGTAAAAATGTGTTGGAGGGCCCATAAGGGAAAGCATAACAAAGGAGGGTATACTTTTGAAGAAATTTATGAAAGTATTTGGCGTAGAAGATGTAAATTCAGTACTAGGAGTTTGGGGTGAATTTATATATTATCCCCCAAGATACAAAAACTGGGCTAGGCTAGACAGAATTTCCATTTCAAAGAAACGTGCATTTAACTGAAGGTCTTGAAATGGGTCCCCTTCACTTTACTGAAATGCCACATCACTTTCATATGAGCAAGCTGACAACACCGAAATGACAGATCACCAAGTGCTCGGAACACCAAAAAATGAATGGTAAGGAAGTGTTTGGTCAGCATGTCGACCTTTGCCCCGTACCTCCATGGTAGTGCAGTCTTGGAGTTGGTATATTTAGTTAGGGAATAAGGGGGGAGCAGTCCTCCATGTGGGCTTATGTTTGCTGCTGTTGTGTGGTTGTCGGGTTGGCCAACGGGTTACTCACTGCTCATTTTTTGTCAGTGTTTCGAGCGCTCAGTGATCTGTCATTTCGGTGTTGGCTCGCTCATATGAAAGTCAGTGATGTGGCATTTTGTTAGGGAAATGCCACATCGCCAGCTTTCATATGAGTGAGCCAACAACACTGAAACGCCAGATCACTGAGCGCTCAAAACACTGACAGAAAACAGACGGTGAGTAAACGACCAACCCGACAACCACACAACTGCAGCAAACATAACCCGTGTGGGGGGCTGTGCCCCCCACACACCCCTAACTAAATATACCAACTCCAAGATTGCACTAATGCTGGCCAAGCACTTCCTTACCATCCATTTTCCGTCAGTGTTCTGAGAGCTCGTTGATCTGACATTTCAATGTTGTCGGCTTGCTCATATGAAAGTCGATGATGTGGCGTTTTGGTAAAATGAAGGGGAGACTAACTATTTCGGATCCTGCATCAATAATAACTAAAGTAAAAGCACAGGGTAATGAAATAAAAAAGAGACACTGGTACTTTCTCACCTATCTTTTGAAAAGAGAGGAATTTAAGGAATGGTTAGTGGAAATTATTCAGGCGCTATTACAGAAGATAGAAATTTCTTCTGAAAATATAGCTAGGGAGTGTTATAAAATTTAAAGTAGACCTTGAAAACAGGATGGAAATAAGAGAAAGGGAGATATGGTTAAGTAATAACAAGAATTATTTAGAAAGATTAACAAATGTTAAAGTATTGCAGAATAGGGGGACTCTCACACAACAAGAAAAGGAACCACTGCAGAATGCTAAACAGAAAATAAGGGATTACCTCAAAAATATGCATGGGTTTTAAAATATTGCTGTTAAGCAACTTTTTTTTTGTGATAATTCTAGACCACAAGAAATTTTAGCACAATGACTTAGGCAACAAAGTAGAAAAGGCTGTCTCCAGGCTTGTAGATCCTATAACAAGGGAGGTAATAGATCCTGTAGAGGTAGTAGAAATATTTCAGAAATTCTATGAAAGTCTGCATACAGCAGAAAAATATGGAAATCAAGAAAAGATTCAAATGGAAATGTTTATGGAAGAATTACATATGCCGAGGTTAGAGGTTCATGAGGCCCAATTACAAACAGTTAGGATAGGAGCAGATGAGATAAAAATGATGTATGACCAATCTACAGAAAAGTCCCCAGGAATAGATGGTATTCCTGTGGAAGTTTGGAAGCTAGGAGGAAAAAAAGTGATAAAGATCTGGAAGATGTTGTCTAACAGTATTTAAAGAGGAAAAGAAGTACCAACATTCTGGAATAAAGCAGTGGTAGCTGTAATATCTAAAGAGGGTAAAGATTCATCAGATCCATCTCTCCTACTGGTTCCACGATTACACATTGTTTACAAAAGTGATGCCAGAGTTGATACATGTGGGTCAATGTGGTTTTGTGGAGATGATGCAAACATTTGACAACATTAACAGAAAATTTGTGATCCAAAGGGACACAATGTAGGAAAATACCACTGTTGGTGTTGCTTCTTGATGCAGAAAAAGCATTTGACAGAGTCAGCTTGGATTTTATGAGCAAGGCAGTGGAAGCATATGCATTCCCTGACAAAATTATAAGGTTAATTTGAAGGATATTTGACGAATCAGAGGTGAAAATTAAAGTGATGGGTCTTCTCTGATAATTTCTGATTGAACAGAGGAACCAGGCAGGGGTGGCCTTTTTCCCCTTTGGTATTTGCATTATATTTAGAATCATTGCCAAAGAAAATAAGAGACTCGGAAATTCAAGGATGCAATTGGTATGGTAGTCAAGAAAATTTAGCTCTAGTTGCAGATGATATTTTATACCTGACAAAACCAGAAAAGGACATTCTGTTGAACATTTTGAGACAGTTTCATATCCTTTTGGTTACAAAATGAATGAAGCTAAAACAAAGGCAGTAGTGGTAAATTATGTACCCGTACACAAATTGGTTCAGCAATGTCCATATTTATAGGGACATAAGTATTTAGGAATATGGATTAAAAATGATTTGTGTGGCAGTTATGGATGTGGGAAGAGGCTGAACGAAATATAATACAAGAACTCAGAAATTTGAAGCTCTTGTTATATGTGTATGGATAGTAAGATACAAGCAGTTAAAATGTTTTTAGTCCCTTTAGCCTTGTACAAAGGTCAGGCATATTTTTATCAATCAGAGGAGAAGTTGTGGATAGCAATTAAGAGCTAAAAAATTTTATTTGGGAGGGGACGATGGCAAGGGTCAAGTGGAATAAATTGAACAGGACAGATTGAGATTACACGATTTGATGGAGTATTTCAGAGCTACACAGTTAAGAGACATGTACATAGCACAAGCAGAAACCTATAATCCAAAAAGGAAAGGGGTGATGATAACACGGGTGAAGCTCAAGAAACAAGGAGAGACTGGTATTTTGGATGCATACCTTTAAAGAGAATAACCAATGTACAGAATATGGTATTCATAAAGTAGCAAAAAGTATTCTAAGAACTAAGCCAACATGGGAATGGAGAAAGGAGATTCTGCTGATAGGGATGACTTTAATTGGAGATGCAGACAGTAGGTGAAACAGGCCTGGATTTTATTGGAGAAAACTGGCAAATGAATCAAGGTATTGGGAACAAGTAACTACAGAGGGAAAGGTAATAGAATGGAAAGATGCCAAGAATTTATTTCGACTGCAGGTTAGAGATTGCCTTTGCTATCAAGGATTGACATGAGTGTAGGCAGAGAGAGAGAGAGAGAGAGTGTGTGTGGGGGGGGATCCTAAAGAAAAGACCAGCACTGGTAGACTTTTTGAAGAATCTGGAACAGAAGCTGCCATTAAAGGAATAATTAGTACAGCATATAGAATATTGCATGATAACTATAACAATCAGAGGAGGTTAAAAAGGACTGGGAAGAGAGATTGGATAAGCAATTCACAAACACTGGGGAGATATTTGTATGGCTCCTGAGAATGTGCAACAAAATCTAGAGATTTAGGATTTCTGTTTGAAAATGTTTACAGAGATACTTTGTACACCAAGTAGACTCCAGAGAATTCTTCCTCAGGTAGACAGCAAATGTTGGAGGTGTGATGGGGAAGAAAGGTAGTTGGGAACATATTTTCTGGAAGTGTAATGAGTTGGCAGACTTTAAACATTCCCTGCAGACTGCTGTATTGGAGTTGCTAGGTGAAAAAAATTGATGTAACTAGGGGAAATGATTTTTTCTGAGTTGTGATACAGAATCGGAATTACCTAGTCGTAGTAAGACCTTGCTGAGTCTGTGGTGGCTGCCAAAAAAGCAATTACTAGACAATGAAAATTAGTCTAAACCAACTGTACTAGAATAAGTAAATATAGTAACAGAGGTAAAACAACTGGAATTGGAATCTTTAGAAAAGGAAAGGAGTAAATCATACTGGGAAAATAGTAATTGTGGGAACAATACATACAGCAGAGGAACAAAGTTTAAAAAGAAGCCTGGACTTGAATGAGCTATGTAATGTTTGTCTGACAGTGATTGGGTAGATTAGAAGTGATATGTAATGTCTGCAGTAAACATTGTGTCAGTATAGTTTGTGATGTAAAATGCTTGCAGTTGGGATTATGTCAGTATGGTTTGTTTTCATTTGTATAAATGTATGATTGCCTGTATCATAAGTGATAATTTATAAAGATGTTTCTAGTTTTAAAGAAAAAAGAAAAGAAAAATAAGGCAAGTTTCACTAATGATTAACAGAAATAAGAGTACCAGGGACTTCTTCCCAAAGTAAAATCTGAGGATTCCCTCTAGGCCCTTCAGAAATTAATAGACGTGGTTCCCCTCAATGTGTGGAACAGATGTTAAGAAAGACTCATAGAACGTGCATACATTTGGATCCATGCTAGCCACCAATGGGGTTGTGATAGAAGAATCCGATGCAGGCACTACTGGGGTATCACTTGCTTCTACCAAGATGTCCTCTGAAGGCTGGACAGCAGTAGGATCCAGCCGATCTGTCTTGGCCTTCTTCAAATACTGCTGTCCTTTGTGACAAGAAACTTCCACCATTGGACCTTGGGCCAACAACTTTAGATGCTGGTTTTCAAGAGAAATGAAAAGGGAAGACGACTATGGAGGGTCTTAGCAACAAATGCCTGACAAATACTACACTGATTATGGTTGTTAGAAGCACCCAAGCAAAAAAGACACTGATTGTGATTGTCCTTTTGGGGAGTCTGCCTCTCACACTAACATTTTCCTTTCTTGGATGACATGAATTCTGGTAATAAATTGCAATAGAAATAAAAAAAACAACCCCAATGGGGCACTTATCTGAAATGGCTTAGTAACCAGCACAATGGAGGCATTCAGACCAACGTTGACAATGGTGTTTGGATTGATGGCAAAGAAGTTCTGGGTAATTGCATCCATACATCACCTTTATGCCCTATGTTTTCCATGGGGAGCATATGTATGACATATGGAGCATGCAAAATCCAAAGGCTTTGGTATTCTGGCCAGATGTTGGACTACCTGGGCAAGAGATCTATTCTGTTAAGAATACTGCAATAGCCATATGGAAGGGCATCTGCAGAAATGTCTGTTCTTGAATGTAAGGAGGATTTGAAGGGAGTGAAGTGTTTTTTAAGGCTCCCGATACCAAGCATTAACACCTTTAACACCTTGAGGTTCATTTAAGTTGATTTTTACTTTGTTGGTAGGTTTGTCAGTTTGGCATTGCCTAAAAAAAGGCACCAAGAGCTGGATAAAATTTTAGCCAGTATTTGAAAGCATAGAGGGGGGAAGTTGCAGGCTATCCTTGACAAAACTACCTGGTCTGTTAGCATGTCTTTCACTGCTGGCAAATATTGGATCCCCTTAGAATGACACCAGAAAGACAGACAGTTGATGAAATCAATATTTTTTTGCTCATATTGTGGCATAATCCTTGGTAATGCTAATATGCTGATAACTGCTAGGCTAATATCAACCTGAGACAGTCTGAGAGCTCCATAATGTCTCTGTTCATATAGTGCAGGAAGATGCATCTCTTGTGTATATAACACATATATGCACCATGGTGGAATCGTACTGGTGGTCTTTTTCTTTCAGCTGCTCCCATTAGGGGCCATCACAGTGGATCACCTTTTTCTGTTTCTTCCTGTCCTCTGTCACACCAACCACCTGCATATTCTCTCCGACCACATCATAAATCTTATCTTAGTCCTTCCTTTCACCTGGCAGCTCCATCCCTTGCATCCTTTACCCAATATACCGAGCATCTTTCCTCAACACATGTCCATGTCCAAACCCATGCAATCTTGCCTCTCCAGCTTTGTCTAAAAAAACATCCAACCTGAACTGACCCTCTAATATACTCATTTCTAATCCTGTCCATGCTCATCACACCCAATGCAAATCTTAACATTAACTTTAGCCACCTCCAGCTCTGACTCTTGTTTTTTCATCATTGCCAATGTCTCCAACCCATATAACATAGCTGGTCTTGCTACCGTCTTGTAGAACTTCCCTGTCACTCATTGGTACCCGTCTGTCACAAATCACTCCGGACGCTCTTCTCCATCCCCTCCACACTGCCTGCACTCTCTTCCACCTCACCATTACTCTTAACTGTTGAGACCAAGTATTTAAATTCATCCACCTTCACCAACTCTACTTCCTGCATCCTCACCATTCCTCTGTTCTCCCTCTCATTCACACACATGTATTCTGTCCTGCTGGCATTAATTCCTCTCCTCTCTCGAGCATATCTCCACCTCTTTAGGGTCTCCTCAACCTGTTAGGGCTCAGAGCTGATCCTTGATGTAATCCCACCTCCAACTTGAATGCATCTGTCACTCCTACTGCAGACCTCACCACTGTCACACTACCCTCGTACATATCCTGTACCACTCTTGCATACTGGTACCTGTGGCATAATAACTTGAGTGTGTAGGTGTGTGTGATTTGGTGGATCCTGGCTTCAGATAAGCAACTTTACAATTCTCTTCTCCTTCAGCATGATTAGAGGGGCATCAGTATATTTTATAATGGAGTTCCCTATGGCAAGAGTCGTGGGAAGTGTGTTTGCTTGCCTTAGGGGGTTCCACTGAAAATGAAAGTATGTGTGGTGGTAGATGTATTTTTCTGAGTTCCTTTGGGCTTACTGAGGCATAGCTTTGACACAATAGGTGGTCTAGCTCATCTTCTTTTGTTTAGAAAGGTTGTTTTTAAGTGCCTCAGTATATTTTGGTGTGTGTGTGTGTGTGTGTGTGTGTGTGTGTGTGTGTGTGTGTGTGTGTGTGGTTTCGGTAACCTGAGTTGCACTTGTATGCATGAAATTTGCCTCCAGTGTCATCCTGTAAGTATACCTCTTGCATAATATGTCTACTGTATGGATTAAGTGGTTGGTGGTAAACACAAAACAATTACTGCACTGTTTCAAGATACACATATCCACCAAGTTGGCCACAGAAAGTTAGAACATTGCAGATCTTACTTTTCCAGTCCTTTGAATGGTGAGCTACAAGGGGGTGCTGCATTGCAGTTAGAATGCTATTAAGGGTGCTTTGTGGGTGCAGACTAATAAGGGTTCTTTATTGGGAAAGAGTATGGCAAACAGTACTAAATTCTATTAACTTTAATGTTTACGCAGTACCAAATTCTACTATGTCTGTAGTGGTTTATGCTGCACTCCTAAGTGTGCTGCCCTTCAGATGAACGTTAAACTGAGGCCCTATCTACTTGTGGTGGTAGTTCAAGTGGAGGTAAAGGGTCCAACGGCACCAATTGAAAAGAATATGGGTCCTTTATTTGCTTACAAAAACTAATTTACAAGATATTTGCATATTTATAAATGTAAACTATATAGATATACAAATCTGTTTACACATAGTCATAATTTCTTTTACAATTTACAAACTTTTCAGCTGTATTGTACCCCCACTCTTTTCCATAACTACCATCTGATTGCTAACAAACGTTTGCCATTAAATATAATTTATTCTTTCATTTCATAAAACCCATATAGCATAAAATAACTTATCTATTTTTTAACATTCTTTACTTCTATTCTTATTATATCTGTATTTATTTATATTTGTTTATTTTACCTACTTATTTTGTATCTTAGAAAAAATATTCTTTGCATAGTTTTCCCAAAAACTTTTTTACCTCTTAAATTTCCAAAATACATGTTCTGTAATTGTTTCTTTTTCACAATGTAAACATATTCTATCACTTTTCTTTTTATGTGGTTTGTTTCCTTTTACTGGCAATTTATCTATTACCAGTCTCCACAAAAAAAATCTTAGCTTTCTGATTACACCATTTGCTTTGTATTTTATAGTTTTATTTTTTTTATTGTAGATTGCCCCATAGTTTTAAATAGCAATGTTTTATTTTTGCATTCTCATACCATGCTTTCCTATCTTTTTCTATATCATCAATTTTTATTTTCCACAAAAATATTTTTTTCTTGGTAATATTATTTCTTCATTTATACAATCTTTTTCTCTTTTATACCATTTCTCATCATTTCTTACTCATATTTGTACAGTTTTAGTAATAATCTCTCATTTTTTTCATTTATCCACTTTAATACTTTGCACAAATTTAATGAAGCAGCATATATCACTGGGTTAATTAACTCTAAACCACCTCCTTTTCCTGAGTTCTTCCTATTTCTTCTTTTACATTTCTTATTTCTGTCATTGCACTACCATTTTCATTTACTAATCTGTTTAAGTTGTTACTATTTCTCTTTTTCCTTGTAAAAATATCTTTCCTTATATAACTTCTCATATTTTTTGTTTATTTCTTCCATATTAATTTTTTCTTTGTCAAAGTAGTTTCTATCATTATGTTTTACATCTTCCAATGCATTTTCATAGTAATATGATCTTTCCATAACTGTATTACTAATCTTTTTCGTTCTTTGTTCAATGCTTTCTCATTTATCCTTTTTATTCCTTTATCTGTTTTTATATATTTGTTTTCCTTTATCTCTAGCCATATTGCAAGATGATCAGAAAATCGTGTTTCAACTATCTTCCCTTCTCCTATAACTAAACCTTCTGATCCTATAAAATCTATTTCAGTTCTATACATACCCTTTTTGTAAGTCCATGAATTTTTGTTCCATGGTTTTAACTTATCACATTTTATAATTTCTATCATTTTTTTAATTCCTTTCTTTCTGCTTCTTAACTCAGGCATTTTTATTGTAAAATTTGATGAAGAAAGCTTTCCTTTTGTTTACAGTTAACATAAGCATATAATGTTATAAATCTTTATACCCGTTATTTCCATTTTTAAATCTACAATTGTTAGTCTTCCCATTTTTGCTAAAGTTACATCTGATATCTTTACTGTAGTTCTACAGTATGCAGCTATTTCAGAATATCTCTTATTTCCCAAATTCCAAATGGGAACTGTAGAACATCAAAAGGCAGCTGTGACTAAGAGATGACAGACAGTAACTGTACAGGTAATACTGTCAGGGTCAGTGTAAAATCTTAGACAGGTGACTCTTGTTAGCTTGAGACGCCCTCACAGATGATAATGGCATTAGCTGAAGAGGCATACATGAGTAACACTAACAGTGTATAATGAGACTCAAAGACTCTGGAGAGACACTGAAACGTTGCATACAATGCTGTGGAAGCAATGATAATACTTGGAGGAATAGGGACAGGACATGGTGGTTTTGAGATTTGTTAGTGATAAATTGACTTTAGACTGTGAAGAAACTGATAGGTAACAGTGGCAACTGATGAGGTACAAAGAGGCATGAGAAGACCTTGGCATGTACTTGAGGGCACTGAAAGGGGCTGTTAACACTTAACTGGGGTAAAGAAGAGAAAACTAACTAACTGCAGAGGTAGTGATTATCGACATTTTTATAGTCTTAAAATATAGAGCTGTGTGATACTGACTTGCTGAAGTGACACAAAAGGCTAACTTTAATAGGATCTGTATCAACACTGACAGGAGTGACAGGGTTTAAGGACATGTTGAGAATGATGTTGTTTGAGGCTGGGGGCACACTGACATGAGTGAATCTTTATAAAGGAGAAATTAATGGACAGTGGTTACAGGCCCTAGGAAGATGTTGACTATATGGAAAGAAAGTGAAGGGCACTGCTGACGGAAGTGGAGACAGACCTGGAATGTTAGTGTATAGTAGGCCAGATATACTAAGCAGAACTAGCACTGCATGATGGACCAAACACTGTGAATAAGGCACCCAGTGTTGATTGTCAGTCTCCAGAAAACGTGTTTGTTGTTATCAACAGCAAGCATCCGTACCTATGTTTTAATCTACTACTGACTATGTAAGAACATGCCTTCCAAATCAAGTAACCCTGAAAATGGATTGCAGTACAGCATCGTCTATACTCCACCATTATTGGGGCTGGGAACCACAGTGGGACAGCTGCTAAAGTGGCACTTAAGCCCATAATGAAGGGTCAGTGTTGGAACTACTTCAGCTGTGAATCTTGGTCATCGTACCAGATCTTCAATTCACAGCTTTGAAGGTCAAAGTGGGGAGTGATTTCATGTGTAGGTCAGTCAGGCTCATACCATTATGAAGTGATGGTTGAGGGCCTCTGAAATCTTAGTTGAATGGGAGGCAGTCTGTTTCAGATCCCTGTATCCAGAGTAGTGGGAATGGGTACTTTATCATTTATGATGATTGGTGTGTTGGCTTAATCGGTGCCGGACAAGCTGTCATGGGCTAGCTTTCTTTTTTTATGTAAAAGTTAAGTTACTTTCATATAGGTTCACTTTAAGAAGGGTCTGTGTTGGAACTACTATAGCTGTGAATCTTGGTCATCGTACCAGATCTTCAATTCACAGCTTTGAAGGTCAAAGTGGGGAGTGATTTCATGTGTAGGTCAGTCAGTCTCATACCATTATGAAGTGATGGTTGAGGGCCTCTGAAATCTTAGTTGAATGGGAGGCAGTCTGTTTCAGATCCCTGTATCCAGAGTAGTGGGAATGGGTACTTTATCATTTATGATGATTGGTGTGTTGGCTTAATCGGTGCCGGACAAGCTGTCATGGGCTAGCTTTCTTTTTTTATGTAAAAGGTAAGTTACTTTCATATAGGTTCACTTTAAGAAGGGTCTGTGTTGGAACTACTTCAGCTGTGAATCTTGGTCATCGTACCAGATCTTCAGTTCACAGCTTTGAAGGTCAAAGTGGGGAGTGATTTCATGTGTAGGTCAGTCAGTCTCATACCATTATGAAGTGATGGTTGAGGGCCTCTGAAATCTTAGTTGAATGGGAGGCAGTCTGTTTCAGATCCCTGTATCCAGAGTAGTGGGAATGGGTACTTTATCATTTATGATGATTGGTGTGTTGGCTTAATCGGTGCCAGACAAGCTGTCATGGGCTAGCTTTCTTTTTTTATGTAAAAGGTAAGTTACTTTCATATAGGTTCACTTTAAGAAGGGTCTTTTGCTGTCAGCAGGAAAGCTCCAGTTGAGCTGTCACTGACTCTTGAGCATTCAGGGAAAAGGGAATATGTCTTGTACTGGACAGTACCCATATACATAGCAAGTGTCCAAGGTAAATAGTCTTCGTTATCCCAAAACAAAGTGCAGTCAGCAAGTTAGATTCATAACTTCAGTATAGGTAATTTCTGTTACGGAAAGGGCCATCCTGGCTTTGTTGTAAAGCTGGGCTGGGCACACTGTGCAGTTTTCCATGGTGCTGCTGCATGCTGCACAGCCAGTAGGCATGTGGGGTGGATGGCACAGTGAAAGTGGTCCTTTCTGTAAATTATCCTGACTTTGGGTGTCCTATACGGTGTCTTTCATCATCTCTCAGCTAGCAGCTGACTTACAACCAATGAGAATCAGGAGATTCTGATTGTTTAGTTAAAAGAAAACATTGCAAATGCTCAAGTTGTGTGTTGTCATGATGTGGATTCTCCCTGGTGCTGTGCATGTCAGGAAATTCTGTGAAGCATGAATAAGTGGTGGAAGGAACTAGCATTCTTAAGGTAGCCAAATGCCCTGTCTAACTAGTGATGCATATGACTGGATGAATAGGATTCCCATCAGTAAGGAATGAGGAAGTTGTTGAGCTTGATTGAAGTCTGGCAATCTGGAGAGAGAGAGATGAGAGATGCAAAATAAATAACAAGCCTGTGTTACTAGTGAAACACCATTCACCCAGTGAATCAGGGTGGTTTGTGCCATTGGGCTTTTTGTTTTTGGATGAATGTGCTTGGGCTATCGGATGTAGTCAGCACTGGGGACAGTTTGAGCAGGGCAGTTTGTGAGTACTGCTACTGTCAATGGGTAAAACAGATCTCATAAGATAACCTGCTGTAAACCAGAAGGACAGAAGCCCTTTTATTCTTGGTTTTGTGTGCTTGTAGACTATGAATGCAGGACCTTGTGATCCTTCTGACTTTTTTGGGGTTTTAAACTGGAGGGGTTTTGTAGTTAACAGAGATAATTGGCTTGTGGTAGCTAAGCATTCATAACAATGTCTCTCTCGTTGATCCTTCGGTGTTGACTCTTCCTTTCATTGTGAATCAAAAGTCCGTAAACATTGTATTGTTCTCACACTAATAGGTAATATGAGCTGGGTTTACCATCTTGGTACAGGTTAATTTTTACTCTACTTATGATGTGAATTAAGTATGAGGAGAAATGCACGCTCAGACAGTTGTGCATAAATGCTTGGTTGATGAGCCAGTGGTGTAAACTACTATGTGTGAGGTCATAACTGAACTCTTCTAAGTCAGAATCCTGTCTAAAAGTTGTTATACTGCTGCACTGTGGCTCTCTGGTTGGGCAAGGACAGCCACCTGCAAGGTCAGTGAGGAGTGACAATCATCATAGGCATGGACCATAGATGGAATAGTACCACTTCCTGCTTGTGGGTAATCTGTGCTAAAACTTTTGTAGACCTGAGTTTGGGTCTAGGTTTCATGTTTGGAAAGTACCGAATATGGTACAGTCTATTGAAAGTTGGCCTTTGAGCCAAGGATTACTTTTGAACAGCGGGATTTCTCTGTTGAATGAATGAAGCTCTGGCACCCACAATCCTCACCTACTCTGACTGTTTCTTTGTCATGGAAGTAGTACATGTTAGGCATGTGTATGCATGCAACAGTCTTGTGGATGGTTTGGGAAGGCCCCACAGGATGCTTATTTTGTGAACAAAAACATGTTGACATTACCACCATGCGGAGCAGAAGTTATATCTCGGTTTCTACAGTGATGTAGGCTGCATGGTAATTAGCTGTCTGGATAAGGGGAAGAAAAAACTAGTTCAAGTAGAGCGGAAATGAACAGTTGCACATAAATGCATTAAGTTGCAAGCATGGGGCTCGGAAGAAGCCCAGGTAGATGGAATTTAATTGGCCATTAAAAAAATCAGACTGCAGACAGGGCTTAAAAGATACCTTGCAATGTATGCCTGAACACTGAGCCAGGACCCAGTGCAGTATCTTGAACATGGATAGGCAGGGTGCCACTTGATGCTTTGGATGGAGTCTGCTTGGTAAAAGACTTAGAAGTGACAGTGGTCATCTTGTGGAGGGAGCATAGCAAACAGGTTTTGAGGTGATCACCTTTCGTCAAAAGAATAAATGAGGAAGGATCTACCCATCCATGGCCAAGAGGAGTTCCATAAGATTGGCCTGAAGATGAGGGCTCTGAGATTACATGGTCTGGCATGATTAGGCAGGCTGCAGGGTGACATATGTGGTCTGCTGCGTGGGTATCCTAAGTTGAGGCACACCCCACCCCCACCCTGTAGGAGTCCTGAAGTTACCTCACACCCAGGGTATTGTGAGCTCAGGAGATCTTTGGTACAGATAGGGGGAGGCCTCCCCCCGCAAGTCTTGTAGCCTTACTTAGGGAGTTGAGTTCCTTCTGAAAGTCAGGTGATGAATCTGTTTGTCTCTGACCAGAATGATTTACACGGTAAGCCTGTGTCAAACAGTTTGACTCCTGTTGAACCTAAGGGCACTGGTGATCTAGCACAAATAGTCATCTTTCAGAAGGAATATGGGTTGGGTGGGATTTTATTAGTCTGGAAATGTGACTACTAGGGAATGGCACACTGGAAGTGTAACTGCCTGCGGAAAAATTATTTATTAGCCAAGATCTGTGGGAAGTTATCTAACTTTATGTGCTGTGTCCTGGGTGGGGTGGTGGGTCAGGTGTGCTGTGGGTTCAACTTGGCCTAGAACTTCTTGTGGATTAAGGGTCATGGAAGTCCCTAGAGAGTAACACCTGACAGTCCAGGAAACTAATGCTACAGCCATGCTAGGAGGACAGGATGTTGTGCTGTACATCCAAATGGTGGAAGTCCATAGTGGAGAGAGTGACATAAAGCAGGTATACTGGGAGTACCACTTTTGAGGGTCAAAGTTGTGTGAGGGCTAATCCTCTGGAAATCCACCTACCTGAATTAAAAAAAAATTCTACTTCATGGTTACCTGTATGGTGATGCCTGGGGATTTTTCTGTTAGACAGGATCTGTGGGATATTATCCAAGTCTATGTGGCCTGCTGCTGGGGTGGTCTCTTGGATTGGGATGATGTGGGTAAAGTTTGAAGTCCTAGGGTGAGCTAGTGTCCGGGGAAAGAGTGCCTGTATGCAGACAGGAAAGCAATGTAGTTATCAATATGGGGGTGCCGAGTGTTATAAAATGGTGGAGGTCTGGTATTAGAAGTCCCCAGGACAGGATTAGTGGAAATGTTAAAGCCAGGAAGGAAAGTGTAGTTGTTTGTGCTGATACCACGGATATCCAGCTACCTTTGGAAAAATTCAGTCACCCTTGGTTGTTCACTGTAGTATGGTGCTATAATTATTGACTAGGATCCCTGGACAGTTATCAGAATGTGTGGCTGGATGCAGGGTGCCCTAGGGATGTGGAATGGTGCAGATCCTGCTGAGGTGAAAGCCAAGAGTTGTGTCAGAGTCGTATGTGTTCACAAGGAGTGGAACATTTGCTTGTGTCCAGGGCTGGAGTGTTGCAGATGGGTGGGAAAGCAGTGTGTGGGGGGCTAGTACATGCCTGAGGGGTCTAATTATTTACTGGCTGGACCCACTGGAAAATTATGCAGATGTTTGCAGCTCAGTGTCGAGAATCCATAGGGTTGTGGGCAGTGGTGAGTACACCCTGGGGAGACTCAGCTTCATGGAAGTCCCAATGGGAAAGAGTAAATGTCTGTGTCTGGGGAAGAAGTGCTGCAGCCCAGTATGAAGTGGAGGATTTCAGGTGAAGGGCTGGGTGCTGGATGTTCCCAGGGGTGAGTGCAGAGGCCAGCAACCATGGTTAGAGTGGTACAACCAGGCATGGGAAGCAAGGTAGTGTGGAGCTACTGCCTGAAAGTGCAGTTGCCTGAGGAAAAATTCAGAGTCCCTTTCAGAGGTTGAATTTTGGTGTAACCCAAACTATAAGTACTTGTTTATTGGCCAGAATGCTATTTGTCTTTGGGTATGGTGGAGTGTCCAGGGATGAGCAGGCAGGGTCAGCAGTGGTGCTATTTTGGCCAGGGTTGAAGCCCTTGTGGGAGCCAGGGTCTCGGAAGTCTCAAGGAGGAATAACTCATCTGTGGCCATGGAAAGAGTGCTGTGACTTTGTAAGAAGAGTACACTGTTGGGAAGACGTCTGAATGATGGATGTCCCAGAGATGAGAGTAGTGGCAAGCAGCTCAAGCTGGATTGTTGTGCTAGGGCACTCAGAGCAGACTAATGAAGTGAGTGACCACTGGGAGTGCATCTGCCTCTGGGAAAAATTCAGCCTGTCTTGGTGGTTGGCTGTATGGTGGGCCCTGGAGGGTCTAAGTATATATTTTTTTATTTATTGGACAGGACCTGTTGTCATTTACAGGTTCATAGGTGTTTACTAGGCTAATGACCACAAGGGCCTTTTCAAGCCTAACCATGCATCCAAAATCTCTTGACAACTTCTGATACCCTTTAAGTGTAAGCAGAGATTTGGGAGATGAAACATTTACAAGCAAAAGCCTGGGAGATGATACTTTTACATGTTGCCTGTGTCCATTAAAGACATAGCTGCCAAACTAGGGATGAATTTCCTCTTCCCCATCCAATTGTCCAGGTTTGCAGATGAACTGGGTTAGGAAGGAGCTCTGATTCACATGGATGAGGAGCCTGTTCTATAGACAGGATAGTCTCTGGGATACATACCTGTCTCTCTAGGTCCTATTTATATCACAGGTGAGGTTTAAGTCTTTAGAATGGGTAATTCTGATGCTGTTTGGTTTTTTGAATATGCAGGAGGTCCATCAGAGTGGGGTCTGACAATGCCCTGTATGCTAGGCATAGATCTCCCCTCAAAAGCCTGTAGGAGACTAAATACAGGGATAAAGCTTTAAGGTGGTCTTCATAGGAGATTTTACTTGAGCCCTGTATTCTTTTAGTGAGGAACCTCCTGTGGACATTCCAGTTGTTTGATATACCTGGCTAGGTACATACCAAAGGGGGCATTGTACTCAATGATAGGTCTGATGAATGCCAACTACAGTGGGACAATTACTTACTTGGACATAGATGCCATACCTTTGTTTATGAGTTGCTAAACATAAAATGATTTCCTCACTATTGCAAGCACATGGTGGTCAAGTCTACATTACTATCTGTGTGTGTCCTTAAATCCCTGACTACTGGGTCAACTTTAAGGGGTGTGTTGTCAATATGATACTTACCAGGGGTAGATGACTTCCCAAAGGATACTATTATGCATTTCTTCACATTTTAGTTTTAGTCCATGGCTCTAACATCAGTTGTTGGGCTGTGTGAGCCCTTCTTGGAAAACATTTGCGTCGGTGTGAAATTTAATAACAGCTCCTAATTTGCAATCCTCTGCAAATTTAGTCAGCCAGAGACCACTGACTTTGGCCTTGACTTCAGAGAAGTAAATTCCAAAAAGGAGTGGTCCAAGGACTGATCCCTGAGGGACTCCACTTGGGACTGGCCTCTTTGCAGAGGTGGACTCTCCAATTTTAGCTTCCTGGGTCCTGTCTGTGAGCCAGTTGGCTATCCACTGGGTGACATAAGAGTTTGTAACTCTTGAGTTCGTCAACAATGCCCATGTGGGGTATTATAGCAATAACCCACACGTGGGTGTGGGTAATGTGGGATTTACCCACGGTTTTCGCCCTCGGGACCAAACAAAGACAACCGTGGGTAAATCCCACATTATCCACACCCAGAAGTGGGTTATTGCTATTATACTATGATATTATTTAAGAAAAGAAATAATTACTTTTCTTAAATAATGGTATTGTATAATGCCTCTTTGCTGCCCTTCCGCAGCTGTCTGGTATCCGCGGCAGTTCTGATGTACTGCGCATGCCTACGCAGTACATCAGAGCTGTGGCCAAAAGCAACGGAGATAGCAAGATCTCCATTGCTTTTTACTGTTTCGCTATGTTAAATGGGTTTAACATAGCGAGACAGCTTTAAAATAAGCAACGGAGATTATTTTAAAGCTGTCTCGGTATGTTAAACCCATTTAACATAGCGAAACAGTAAAAAGCAACGGAGATCTTGCTTTCTCCATTGCTTTTTTAAACCTGTTTCGCTATGTTAAATGGGTTTAACATAGCGAGACAGCTTTAAAATAAGCAACGGAGATCTCCGTTGCTTTTTTAAACCTGTGTCGCTATGTTAAACTCTTTTAACATAGCGAGACAGTGTTTTAAAAGAGACTTATACTAATGGAAAAAGTCCGGGCGACCGGACCTTTTTCCATTAGTATAAGTCGATTTACAACATGCACGCTGGCCAATCAGCGTGCATGTTATGGAATATTAATGGCGGGTCATGGTATAATGTGTCATATGCCTTAGCTAGATCAAGGTAGGCAGTGTGAACCATTTTTCTCTCATCCATTGCTTTGGTTACCTTCTCACAGAAGTCCATCAGGTTGAGTAGGTATGATCTGCCCTTGATTAAACCAAATCAGGTTGAGTCCAGGATATTTACTATATTGCTATTGATCAGTTCCATGATAATTTCCTTGGCTTTACATATAAGACTAGTGAGACTTGTGAGTCTATAGTTTCCAGGGTATATAGATGGCCCACCTTTGTGCAGAGGGATGACTGTTGCTGTTCTTCATTCATGAGGCACGAAGCCTGTTTGGAGGCTGTAGTTAAATAGTAATTCCAGAGGCCCTGACAGGTCATGTTTCATGCTATTTAGAAGGCATCCTGGCATATCATCTGGGCCCACTGATGCAGTGTTCTTGATCTTAGAGAGAGCATTAAGGACCTGTTCCCTAGTGATAGTAGGGGGAGTTATATTGGATGGTATTTCCTGAGGGAAGGTTGAGGTGGAGAGAGGGGTAAAACTGGAGCTGAATTTATCAGCCAGGAGGTTTGCTATATCTTCTGGCTCAGTATATGTGGCTCCATTTTCAGTGAGCTCTGCACACAATTGTGTATTGCCTTTGAGGTTGCAGCCATAGCTGAATAATGCTTTGTGTTTGTCCTTGGCCTGGGAGAACAAACTTACCTCAAATTAGGCTTTGTTAAACTTTTTATTTGTCCTCTGAGTTTTGTTTAAGTTTGAGAGTCCTTTTATCTTGCTGGGTGCTGCACCTCCTAATTTTTGCCATGATTTTCTTCCTTCTGTTATACAGCCTATTGATTTTATGTTTCCACCAGGGTGGCTTGTTTTCTTAATTAGCTCTGTATTTCTTACTGGTGGGTACAGCTGCCAATATGCAGCTATTAACATACTTGTACAGGGTTTCTGTGAACAGTTATGCATAGCCAGCAGTGTTCTAAGGGTTTATGGGGGCTTGAAATTTTGTTAGGGTATCACTTAATAGCAGGATGTTAGCCTTAGAGTAGTTCCTGAATATCCTAGGTTTTGCTGGAGGTCCAGGTTTTATTTTTACTTCAATGGAGACAATTTTGTAGTCTGACAATACCAGGGAAGACATTACAGTAGGGGTGTGTGCAGCACTCTCCCATATTAGCGAGGACCAAATCCAGTATGGTTGCACCCCTAGTTGGTGTATTGACTATCTGGTCCAGGGAGTTTGTGTTTGCAAATCCAGGAATCTCTGTGCCTGTATATTCTTATATCATATAGGATTCCCAGTTAATAGTGGGGTAATTAGTCACCCATTAATATGGTATTGGGTTGGATGGTTAATGTTTCTAATAAGATTAAATACATAATATGGGTTTCCTGGGTCATAGAGGGGGACCTATACCTTGCAAGGAAGTGGCATTGGATTTTTGTCTATGGTGATTTGAACATGGAGTAGCTGAAGTGCCTGTTTGACCAACCTTGAAGTATGTTTATTTTTGATGTAAATAGAGACATATCCACCTTTAGTGAAGTGAAGTTAGTGAAGTCTTCTTTCGTTTTTTCCCGGTTAGGGGTTGCCACAGCGGAACTCCGGTCCACTAATGATTGGCAGTGGATTTTTACAGTGCTGAGTTGCCAGCCCAAAGCCCAACCTTCAAAAAAGGCACACCCATTCACACACACACCTACCTGTATGTCTTTAACTGTCACTCGACTGTGGGGAGGACACACAGACGCCACACAGAAGGTGCTCCAGCCGAGAATCGAACAGGAGAACCTCTTGCTGTGAGGCGACAATGCTAACCGCTGCACCACCATGGCCATAGTGAAGTTAGTGCAGTAGCTGGTCTAAATGTGTGGAAGGCATTATAGCCTTTCACTGTTGGTGTGCTTTCGCGGCTTGAAACAATGTCTCAGTGACTGCACAGATGTCAGTATTCTCTAGGGTGAAGAGAGCGTCTAGGGAGTGGGAGTTTTTTGTTTAGGCTCTTAGCATTGAGCAGCAATACCTTTAAATTTCCTTGGGTTTGATTTGCTATGTCGGAAGTACTTTCAGTTTGGCATTGCCCAAAAAAGGCACTATGGGGAAGATAATGTTTTAGATAAAATTCAAAAGCCTGCAGGGGAGAGGTTGAGACCATCTCTGGCAAAGCAGCATGGTTTGTTGACCATCTCCTTCCATGCTGACAAATATTGCACACTCATAGAGTGACACCAGAAACTAAGCCAGTTATTATTAAAGTCCATCATCTTTTGTTCGTGTTGTGGCATCATCCTTGGAGAAGTTAAAATGCTGCTGAATGCTAGGCTTATACCAGCCCTGAGACACATTCCGACAGATCCATGATGTCTCTCTTCATATAGTCTAGGGAGGTATGTCTCTGGTCATTTAATCCCATATGGTAGAGCATGTGAGGTGTTTTTTAGCTGGGAGATGGAGTGCTCAGGGTGAACTGCCATGGTCCCTGAGTTTGGCAGTATTGTGTGTCCAGCCTAGAGTGGAAGCTCTGTAGGGAGCTAGGGTTATGGAAATGCTCAGTGAGAGGAGAGTCTCCTTGTGGCTGAGAAAGGAGTTTTTATGATTGAAAATTGAGAACAAGGTCTTGGGGTGGCAATCCCAAGGTTTGGGAGCAGTTGCCAGTGGACAGGACAAGAGTGATGCCAGGCAAGGAGGGCATGTTGTCATGTGTTTATACTTTGGAAGTACAGCTGCTTAGGGAAAATTCGAAGTCCCTCCCAGTGTTTTCATTTGTAGTATAGGGTTGGGTGTTCTCCGCGTTTATAGTTATTGTACAGAACTGCCTAGTCAGTTGTGCATGGGTTTGGGTGTTGATGGATTCCATGGATTAGCTGCTGTGGTCCCTTGGATTAGCATTTATGTGGGACTATTTTGGGCTGTAAGCCTGAAA